>NW_026652531.1:0-40149 GCF_009828535.3 Hylobates moloch
CTGTGAATCAGCATTTCCCTTGCCTATTTTAAGGTTTTGATGTTGACACTAATTCGTGAAATCCATCCTGTGGTGTGATATTTCGTTTTACTTGCTTTTTGTTAGGAAAAGAATGCTTCAGCTCTTAATTTAAAATTATGTTTCTCCCTTCTAGATTGAGTGAACTTAGAATGCATTCTCTGACATATCCAAGTTTTTGTTAATATGAATTTGGGGAAAAAAGCATACTTAATTAGCTAAGAAGACTTCTTATTCTAGGCTTGACCCTGTGTTCGACATCTTTTGAATTTGTAGTTGCCTAGGCTGCTCTCTGACACTGGTTAGTGATCCGGAAGCTATATTAACGTTAGGGGAGGTGGTGTATGAGCATTAGAGGTATCCTTGCAAGGAAAGACTTGTCTTATCTCAATACGTCCTTTTTTGCACATAAGAAAGTCAAAGTTTGTGTCTTCTAAAATCTTCCTATTTCCAAGTTGCAGAGTACCATTGATTCCTAAACAAAGATCTAATTTTTGACTCAGAGACGTGGGAAGGTAGTGAAACACCATTATAATTTAACAATCTTCAAGATAAAATTCTCTCTCTGATATTTAGATTTTGCCCAATTATTAAGATATTTGGGTGTTTCATTAAGAATGGAAGACTCTAGTTTCTTGAGCAGAGACTATAAAGGCCTCAGATGATCATTTATAATTTTAGGCTCTTTTCTTTAACATTGTCAACACAGTTGGAAGCAACCAACATTCCCCAGAGTTGTGTTTTTTAAACCAAATGCATGGTTCAGTGGTAGAAAACTGGGCTGATCCAAGCTGTTTTCAGTAAACAGTTCATTTCAGGTGACCTATTTCATATTAAATAATCTCTAGATCCTGTCTTCAAAACTAACTACATCAGATAACCTACCCTAGATTTTCACCTTTTAGGGTCTGTTAGCTGCAGTCACTTTTGTGAAAATTATTGCAATGAAAAGATAGAGTTGTAAAAGGGGAAAAAGTTTTCACTAATTTAAGCATAGTGGTATTTAATATGAGAATTTAAGTTACACACATTTTAAAATTATAATGGAGTCTCTTGACTGAGCTTTAAAAAAATAGCATTTAGGCTAAAAAGGGAAATGCTACCTCTCCTAAAATCAGAAAGATGTTACAGTAATTTTCCATTCTCTAGAATTATCAGGAAGCACCTTTGTGATGATTTAATTTTGCTCTTGGGAGTGTGAGCCTGTGTAGTCGTGGAACCATCAATCAGAATGATGGCTTTCTGATCCCAAAGTCATTCGTTCTGAAAACAATATTTTTCTTTTTCTTTTTCTTTTTTTATTATTATACTTTAGGTTTTAGGGTACATGTGCACAATGTGCAGGTTTGTTACATATGTATCCATGTGCCATATTGGTTTGCTGCACCCATTAACTCGTCATTTAGCAATAGGTATCTCTCCTAATGCTGTCCCTCCCCCCTCGCTGCACCCCACAACAGTTCCCAGAGTGTGATGTTCCCCTTCTATGTCCATGAGTTCTCATTGTTCAATTCCCACCTATGAGTGAGAACAAGCGGTGTTTGTTTTTTTGTCCTTGCGTTGGTTTACTGAGAATGATGGTTTCCAGTTTCATCCATGTCCCTACAAAGGACATGAACTCATCATAATTTATGGCTGCACAGTATTCCATGGTGTATATGTGCCACATTTTCTTAATCAGGTCTATCGTTGTTGGACATTTGGGTTCAATCCAAGTCTTTGCTATTGTGAATAGTGCCGCAATAAACATACATGTGCATGTCTTTATAGCAGCAAGATCTATAGTCCTTTGAGTATATACCCAGTAATGGGATGGCTGGGTCAAATGGTATTTCTAGTTCTAGATCCTTGAGGAATCACCACACTGACTTCCACAATGGTTGAACTAGTTTACAGTCCCACCAACAGTGTAAAAGTGTTCCTATTTCTCCACATCCTCTCCAGCACCTGTTGTTTCCTGACTTTTTAATGATTGCTATTCTAACTGCTGTGAGATGGTATCTCATTGTGGTTTTGATTTGCATTTCTCTGATGGCCAGTGATGATTATCATTTTTTCATGTGTATTTTGGCTGCATAAATGTCTTCTTCTGAGAAGTGTCTGTTCATGTTCTTTGCCCACTTTTTAATGGGGTTGTTTTTTTTTTCTTGTAAATTTGTTTGAGTTCATTGTAGATTCCGGATATTAGCCCATTGTCAGATGATGAGGTTGCGAAAATTTTCTCCCATTTTGTAGGTTGCCTGTTCACTCTGATGGTAGTTTCTTTTGCTGTGCAGAAGCTCTTTAGTTTAATTAGATCCCATTTGTCAATTTTGGCTTTTGTTGCCATTGCTTTTGGTGTTTTAGATATGAAGTCCTTGCCCATGCCTATGTCCTGAATGGTAATGCCTAGGTTTTCTTCTAGGGTTTTTGTGGTTTTAGGTCTAACATGTAAGTCTGTCATCCATCTTGAATTAATTTTTGTATAAGGTGTAAGGAAGGGAACCAGTTTCAGCTTTCTACATATGGCTAACTAGTTTTCCCAGCACCATTTATTAAATAGGGAATCCTTTCCCCATTTCTTGTTTTTGTCAGGTTTGTCAAAGATCAGATAGTTGTAGATATGCGGCATTATTTCTGAGGGCTCTGTTCTGTTCCATTGATCTGTGTCTGTTTTTGTACCAGTATCATGCTGTTTTGGTTACTGAAGCCTTGTAGTATAGTTTGAAGTCAGGTAGCGTGATGCCTCCAGCTTTGTTCTTTTGTCTTAGGATTGACTTTGTGATGTGAGCTCTTTTTTGGTTCCATATGAACTTTAAAGTAGTTTTTTCCAATTCTGTGAAGAAAGTCATTGGTAGCTTGATGGGGATGGCATTGAATCTATAAATTACCTTGAGCAGTATGGCCATTTTCACGATATTGATTCTTCCAATCCAGGAGCATGGAATGTTCTTCCATTTGTTTGTATCATCTTTTATTTCATTGAACAGTGGTTTGTAGTTCTCCTTGAAGAGATCCCCCACATCCCTTGTAAGTTGGATTCCTAGGTATTTTATTCTCTTTGAAGCAATTGTCAATGGGAGTTCACTCATGATTTGGCTCTCTGTTTGCCTGTGATTGGTGTACAAGAATGCTTGTGATTTTTGTACATTGATTTTGTATCCTGAGACTTTGCTGAAGTTGCTTATCAGCTTAAGGAGATTTTGGGCTGAGACAATGGGGTTTTCTAGATATACAATCATGTCATCTGCAAACAGGGACAATTTGACGTCCTCTTTTCCTAATTGAAT
Organism: Hylobates moloch; assembly: GCF_009828535.3. NCBI lineage: Eukaryota > Metazoa > Chordata > Mammalia > Primates > Hylobatidae > Hylobates > Hylobates moloch. The sequence continues at coordinate 3,288 of NW_026652531.1, forward strand.
ACTCTTTGTTTCCTTCTCCTGCCTGATTGCCCTGGCCAGAACTTCCAGCACTATGTTGAATAGGAGAGGTGAGAGAGGGCATCCCTGTCTTGTGCCAGTTTTAAAAGAGTATGCTTCCAGTTTTTCTCCATCTAGTATGATATTAGCTGTGGGTTTGCCATAGATAGCTCTTATTATTTTGAGATACATCCCATCAATACCTAATTTATTGAAAGCTTTTAGCATGAAGAGTGGTTGAATTTTGTCAAAGGCCTTTTCTGCACCTATTGAGATAATCATATGGTTTCTGTCTTTGGTTCTGTTTATATGCTGGATTACATTTATTGATTTGTGTATGTTGAACCAGACTTGCATTCCAGGGATGAATCCCACTTGATCATGGTGGATAAGCTTTTTGATGTGCTGCTGGATTCAGTGTGCCAGTATTTTATTCAAAGAGACAGAAAGTTAACAAGTATATCCAGGAATTGAACTCAGCTCTGCACAAAGAGGACCTAATAGACATCTACAGAACTCTCCACTCCAAATAAACAGAATATACATTCTTTTCAGCACCACACCACACCCGTTCCAAAATTGACCACATATTTGGAAGTGAAGCTCTCCTCAGCAAATGTAAAAGAACAGAAATTATAACAAACTCTCCCTCAGACCACAGTGCAATCAAACTAGAACTCAGGATTAAGAAACTCACTCAGAACCTCTCAACTACATGGAAACTGAACAACCTGCTCCTGAATGACTACTGGGTACATAATGAAATGAAGGCAGAAATAAAGATGTTCTTTGAAACCAACGAGAACAAAGACACAACATAGCAGAATCTCTGGGACACATTCAAAGCAGTGTGTAGAGGGAAATTTATAGCACTAAACGCCCACAAGAGAAAGCAGGAAAGATCCGAACTTGACACCCTAACATCACAATTAAAAGAACTAGAAAAGCAAGAGCAAACACATTCAAAATCTAGCAGAAGGCAAAAAATGACTAGAATAAGAGCAGAACTGAAGGAAATAGAGACACAAAAAACCCTTCAAAAAAATTAATGAATCCAGGAGCTGGTTTTTTGAAAAGATCAACAAAATTGATAGACCGCTAGCAAGACTAATAAAGAAGAAAAGAGAAAAGAATCAAATAGATGCAGTAAAAAATGAAAAAGGGGATATCACCACCGATCCCCCAGAAATACAATCTACCATCAGAGAATACTACAAACACCTCTATGCAAATAAACTAGAAAATCTAGAAGAAATGGATAAATTCCTAGACAAATACACCCTCCCAAGACTAAACCAGGAAGAAGTTGAGTCTCTGAATAGACCAATAACAGGCTCTGAAATTGTGGCAATAATCAATATCTTACCAATCAAAAAGAGTCCAGGACCTGATGGATTCACAGCTGAATTCTATCAGAGGTACAAGGGGGAACTGTTACCATACCTTCTGAAACTGTTCCAATCGATAGAAAAAGAGGGAATCCTCCCTAACACATTTTATGAAGCCAGCATCATCCTGATACCAAAGCCTGGCAGAGACACAACCAAAAAAGAGAATTTCAGACCAATATCCTTGATGAACATTGATGCAAACATCCTCAAGAAAACAATATTTTTCATAAATTTGAAAGTGAGAAGTTTTGATCTTGCCACTCCCTAGTAACTCTCTTAATAAGAGGCATCAACATGCTTCAGTGACAGCTGTCACCTTCCAGTGCTGAGAGTCATCTTTGAGTTCTCTATTTCACTCCCTACACTCCAATTTAGCTGCAGTTCTCTTGGCCAGTCCTATGAAATACATCCATGGCCTAACGACTTCTCACCACTAATACCACTCATACTAACAGCATTCTCACCTAAGTCACTACCTTTTCTCTGGATTACAGTAGCTTCCCAATTTATTTGCTCACATAACCTATTTATTCTACACAGTGCACCAGATACACCCCTTTGAAATGCAAACACAATCATGTTATTCTCTGGTGAAATTATCTCTTATATTCCTATTGCATTTAAAACTAATTCAAAATAATCCCATGATTATCAAAACCCTACATGCTCTTCCACAACATGGTTTAGTTCCAAGATATCTCTTCAACTTTTTTTTCACTGTACTGAATTGGTGACTAATAGTCATATTTTTGTTTTTGCTCAAAAAGTCTTGACTTGTAAATTTTTCAGTTTCTCCCTTATCCACAGGTAACTCTTTCCTCACAAGGCTAATTGCTTGCTTCCTTGAGCAAGCAATCTGCTCTCAAAGATACCCTTAATTTTCTACCTAATATTAATAACTTTAATCATTCATGATTCCATTACTATGCTCTATAGTGTATACAATTTCTGTTCTTTGTCATGTTATTAACTAAATTATTTATTTGTTTCAGGAATGTATTCCATAAATATTGTACACATAAAAATTATGTTATTTTTATTGCTGTATGCTCAGCTGCCCAATAACAGTTTGAGGATTAACATATTTGTTAAATGGACAAATACATTCTTTCACATATATTAGTTTCATAATTTTATATTAAACTCCCTGTATACTTACAATATGAATTAGATAATTCAGAGTCAATATTCCATTGGAAAAAACCAAACGATTTGTTATAAAACATCCTTAAAAGCATCAGAAAGTTAATACAGCAATGAAGAATTACAGGACCAAATTAAGACTCGTATGGAAGCCTGCTTGTGAGGCTTATGTTGGGGTTATCTTTTTACTTAGAGCGACTATAAATCTCAAAAGAGAACTAAAGGGAGAAATAACCATATCTAGTAATATGGTAAAGGTATTTAAACATCTCTTAGTTATTGAGAAAATTGAAAGAAAAGAAAAAGGAGAAAGAGAGAAAGAGAAACAGAGTGAAAGGGATAATGAAGGAGAGAAAGAAGAAGAGAAAGTAAGAGGAAGAAAAGTAAAAAGGAGGAGGAGGGAGAGGGAGGAAGAAAGAAAGCTGAAAAGAAAGAATGGTAAAGTTTTTAACATAAATTATCCTTCTAGAATATGAATGTTGGTCTATTTGATGATGTCCCACAGATTCCTTAGTCTCTGCTCATTTTTTATTTGTTATTCTTTCTGTTTCTCAGAATTAATATTTTCCATTTTCTTATCTTCAAGCTCATGACTTCTTCTGTGTGTGAAAATATACTCTTAAATCCCTCTGGTGATTTTTTAATTTTTATCATTGTAGTTTTCAACTCCAGAATTTCTGTTATCGCTGTTGATATTCCTACTTTTTAATATTTTTCTGATTCCTTTATTTCTTTGTTTGTTTTCCTTTTGACATTTGAGTACAATTAAGAGAGTTGTTTTAAAGTCTTTGTCTAGTAACTTTGATGTCTGGGTTTCCTTAGAGATATTTTCTGTCAATTTAGTTTGTTCCTTTGAATGAGCCATACTTTCCCATTCTTTGTATGCCTTGTAAAGTTTTTTGAAAACTGGACATTATAATAATTATAATTACTATGTGTTTACTCTGTAAATCAGACCCCCACCACAAACACACTAATGTATTGTGGTTTTAAATTTTATTTACTTATTATATCGTTAAGGAATTTTTTTTTAGTGAAATTTCCCAAAGAGATTTACAAAACAGTTTGCTTTATAAGGTGTGGTCACTGAAGTCTTTTTATTTCCTTAACAAATGTTAAACTAATGTTTTGACAGTGATTTTCTTGTATGTCAGGAACTAAGCAAACAGGCAAACACAACAAAAACAAAAAGAATAACAAGTAAACATTATCCAGCAAAATATGTCTCTAGGCCATGCAGACGGGCTTTGTGCTGGATTCTTTAAAGCTGGCACAAAGTGTGTGTTCACTCTTGCACTGACTGAAGTTCCAGTTCACTCTTGGACAGAGCTTGAACTGAGGGGAGGGATCAGCCAAGGTAAAAGTGTGAGGTCTTCTTATGACATTTGTCAGCATGTGGCTTAACCTATGCATATATGTGAATTTCTAGACTCTCCCATGTACGTGAATGATTTTGTATGTCTTAGTTTTGCAAATACTCTTCTCCAACTTTTCTTCCTGTGCTGAAGGTGATCTACTATATGTGTAAACTCTAATTTTTGCCCTAAGCATCTGTAGTTTGTTAGATCTCCTTGTAGAGTTTCTTAATAATGTCCATTCCTTATCTGTTCTGTATTGTAGCAGCACAGAAAAAAAGCCTTTCATTAGTCCTTTAGGTATCCCCCAGACCAGTCAGAACAGACACATTATAATTTGCGGGTATGATCTTCTCTTGTTCCTTTGGACCATGGACCAGAGTTCCTCACTGCTTCTGACACTTCAACACTGTCAATTTGCTGGAGCAAAGGCAAGTTAAAAATGTCATAAAGTTTTCAAGTTGTCTGTTTCTTGAGTCTGCTTTCACTTGGTTGTTGTAATATTTTGATCATTTTCCAGAGTTTTGGCAAAGTTTATTCTGACAGTTTCTCTTATTTGTGTGATGTTTCTTGGGGAAATGAAAGATTGCACTGTCTCCACTGCCATTTTGCTGATGCTCCCCTTTGTCAATTTTTGCTTCATGTTATTATGTTTTGTTATTAGTTCATGTATTAGTTTTTGAGGGCTGCCATAACCAAGTAACATAAACTGAGTGCCTTGAACAACATCAATTTATAGTCTTATAGTTCTGGAAGCTAAAAGTCTGAGACTGAGGGGTCAGCAGGGACGGTCTCTTCAAGGGCTATGACAGAAAGTCTGTTCTGTGCCTTGTTTCTAGCTTCTGGTGGCTTAATGGCAGTCTTTGGCATTCCTTGGCTAATCTCTGCCCTCATAATCACATGGTACTCTCCCTGTGTGTATGTCTCCCTCTACTCAAATTTCTTCTTTTTATAAGGACATCAGTCATGTTGAATTAAGGCTCATCTGATTTTATCTTAAGTTGATCACCTGCAAAGAACCTATTTCCTAATGAAGTCATATTCAGTGGTTAGGATTTCAGCATCTATATAGAGGAAACAATTTAGCTCATATCTGTGCATACATGATTGTAATAGCTATGTCTTCCTAAAGCATTGACCACCTTATTACTAAAATATAAATTTTAAAAATCCTATTCACATTTTTAATACTCTATATTGTGTGTGATGAGTATAATGAGTTCAATGTTCTTATGATTGCTCTTTGCATGATATTTTTTGTCATCTTTTTACTTTCAATCCATTAGTATCCTTGCATCTCAGCGTATATTGGGATCTCTTGTTTTAATCCAGTCTGACAATCTCTGCCTCTTGATTGTATTTTAATCTGCTCACATTTAATATTATAGTTGGTATAATTCTATTTATGTCTGCCATTTTACCGTTTGTTTTGTATATTTCTCAAATATTTTTCTGTATTGCTTTATTTTGCAATGAATGAATATTTTCTAAAATAGGGAACTTTAGATTACTAATGAATTATTTTATTATATATTTTGGAGAATTTTTGTTGTTGTAAGTTTACCATATAGGTATATGGAAAATTAATTATTCAAGTCCTCTTCCAATTTATACTAGTAAAATTTTAGTAATACATAGAAACATCATTCGTATAAAAATCTCTTTTATTTCCTCCATTTTAAAGTGTTATCACTTTACACATTACATCTATTAAAGTTACAAAGCCAACAATACATTTTAGTAATTATTACTTTACCATCTATAGTGATTACCTTATCACAATACATTATTCTTCCAACTATCTCCTTTTTGAGGTTACTGGAAAATATGTTATACACATATTACATTTCCACCTGTCAAATACTCACCAATACATTATGCACATATTATTATTATTATCATTGAGACGGAGTCTCCCTCTGTCTCCCAGCCTGGAGTGCAGTGGCACAATCTCTGCTCACTGCAAGCTCCATCTCCTGGCTTCATGCCATTCTTCTGCTTCAGCCTCCCGAGTAGCTTGGACTACAGGCACCCACCATCAAGCCTAGCTATTTTTTTGTATTTTTAGTAGAGATGGGGCTTCACTGTGTTAGCAGGTTGGTCTCGATCTCTTGGCCTCCTAATACGCCCGCCTCGGCCTCCCAAAGTGCTGAGATTACAGGTGTGAGCCATCGTGCCCGGCCATTATACACATATTATTTTATAAACAATTTATGATAAAGAGAAAACATGCATTTCTACTGTCTTTTATAATGTTAATATTACCTATACCAGTGCTTTTGTAAAAATGTGGATGCAAATGACTCTCTTCTGTAACTTGTTTTTAGCCTTAGGAATTTAATTTAGTAGTTTTTTTTTTTTTTTTTTTTTTTTTTTGTATGGTAGGTCTGCCAGCAACAACTTCAGTTAATATTTCTGTTTATCTGCATAAGTCTTTGTGTTATCTTCATTTTTGGAAAATAATTGCTGGATAAGGAATTGGTGGCTGAGAGTTTTTTCTCCTTTGCATCTTTTGAATATATTATTCTACTGCCTCTTGCCTTCCATTGTTTCTTTTAAGTCAGCTGTTAATCTTACAAAACATATGTGCTCAAAAAATAAACATGTGCATGAATATTTATAGCAGTAATATTCATACAGCCAAAAAGTGGAAACAATCCATATGCTTGTTGACCCAAAAATGGACACCCAATTTTCAGCTATAACAAAGAATGAAGTTCTTATACATGGTATATAATATGGATGAAATTTGAAAGCATTATTTTAAGTGCACAAAAGGACAAATATTACTTGATTTTATTCACATGAAACATCAAGAATTGGTAAATCAATTGGGATATAAATCAGATTAGTGGTCATTAGGGCTCAGGGAAGCAGAATAGGGTGTAACAACTTTATGCATAATGGGTTTTTAGAAGGGACTTGATGAAATTGTCCTGGAACATTGTGAATATACTAAAAGCAACTGCATTGTATGCTTTAAAATGGTTGTTATTAATTTTATATTATCTGATTTTTACCTTGAAAAACAAAAAAAGAGAAAATAGCCTTACTCTATACATAATAAACACAAGATGTGTTACAAATTTATATGTGAAATCCAAAATACTATAATATTTAAGGAAGAGCTAAGTAGAATAACGCTAAAATTTAACAAAATGAAATATTTCCTTAAAATAGAAAAAAGCACAGTAATTAAACAGGGAAATGTAGTTAACATTTTTTTCTCTCCATTAAGCATGCCATTAACTCAGTAAAAAATCAAGCTGCAATTTGTAAACTACATTTTCTAAAACCAGAAAGAAAATAAGAAATGAAAATGGATTTGGGAAAAAAATCCAAAGGTACAGTCAACTACACAAAAAAAGCTTAGTCTCATTAATCATTATGAAAATGCAAATTGTAACTGAAGTAAGATAAAACTACAATTCAAAGAGAAAGCCTAAAATTTCAACCCCCCAAAAATTCTGGGTTTTGGAGAGCTGGGATGGAATAGGTCTCCTAACCTTACAACAATGAAAGAACCAAACTAACTTCAGTGTCATGACTTTATTTTTATAGCAACCAGGTTGCCAAGAACTGAGTCAAAATGTGACAGAAAACAGGCACCTGCAAGGAGAAAGAGGACAGATGCACTTACATAGGACAGATGCAAATAGACACCACTGTGACAAGTAAAGCTGGAATAATCAACAAATTCCTAAAGACAAAGTGGGGCTAGTCAGATTGGGAGACCGCTGACAGTTGCAGAAGTTGGGAAAGATCCATCATCTTGAAAACGCTTTCCCCACAAACCCACTGTGATCTCTCAAGCAATTGGTAAGGAATCCAAGAGAGCCTGTATATGATACAGATCAGGGAGAGCAGAACACTTGGGAGGTGACCAGGTCTTGGGGGCCGAGCCCTTACGAATGGGATTAGTGCCTTTATAAAAGAAGCTCAATGGAGTTCTTGTGTGCCTTCCACTATGTGAGGACATAGAAAGAAGGCACCATCTATGAACCATAAAATGGGCTCTCATCAACACTGAATTTGTGAGCATCTTGACTGGAGATCTTACAGCCTCAAGAAGTGTGAAAAAAGAAATATCTGTTGTTTTTTAGTCACCCAGTTTATGTTATTTTGTTATAAGAGTCCAAATAGACAAAGATATTCCACTTAATATGTAGAGGAAGGCAACAGAAACTGCCACACTTAGAATACTCCTGATGCTGGGAGTATGAAAACAGGAAGGGCACAACAAAACTGCTCTTGAAGGTGAAGGAGGAATATCACTGAGCTCACCAACACAGCCAGGAAATGAACAGAAGTGTGAGAAGGCTACATTCCTGAGACCCTGAGAAAAAGTACCTGCATAAGGCTGAGATGAAATTACCTACCCTAGTTATAATTGAAATCCCAAAAAGAAAAGAGGAAAAAATAATGGAGCAAAAGAAATATTTTTCAAAATAACTGCCAAAAATATTCCAAAAGAAGTGACAGAAAATCAAACTTCAGATATAGGAAACTCAGAGAATGTGAAATAGAACAAAAATAAATAAGAATTACATTTTGAAAAATCTTTAAAAATCAACTCTAAATTTTATATCTTGCTCCAAATATATAGAGATATAAATAGGTTATAATCAAGATATGGAGAAAGCCATATCATGGAAAAACTAAAATAAAGCTATGGAAGGACTACATTGATATTAGACGCAACAGCGTTCAGAAAAAGAAGAAGTATCAGAGATTAGAGATAATATATAATATAATCATCAATTCTCAAGAAGATGTAAACATCCTACTAATTAGGGTATGCCGCTAACGACAGAACCTCCAGATACATGAGGTAAAACATGAAAGAAATCAAAGGTGAACTAGAAATATCCAAAATTATAATTGCAGACTTCAACACTTTTGTCTTAGTAATGGACAGACTAGGCACAAACTCAGTAATCATATGGAAGATAAGAACAACAGTATCATCAACAAGACATCAGTCTTCAATGGCAGATACTCTTTCCTTTCGAGGGAAACAAAAAGAAGTATGGCATATTCTCTAACAAACCCAGAATTTCTAATATTTGCGGCCTTCCTTCCTTCTTTCCGTCTTCCTTTCCCTTCTCTTCCCTTCCCTTGCCTTCTATCTTCCTTTCTTCTTTTCCTCTTTCTTTTCTTTTCTTTCTCTTTTCTCTTTATTTCCTTCTTTCTTTCTTTCCTCTTGTTCTTCCTTCCCTCCCCCCTCCCTTCCTTTCTCCCTCCCTTCTTTTCTTCCTTCTTTTCTCTTATTCTTTCTTTATTTCTCACTTTCTTGCCTTCATTCCTTTTTTCTTCCTTCCTCCCTCCCTTCTTTTCTTCCTTCCTCCCTCCCTTCCTTTCCTCCTTTTTCCTTCCTTCCTTCCTTCCTTACTTTATTCCTTCTCATCTTTATTTTATTTCTTTCTTTGCCTTCCTCCCTTTTACCATACTCTCTTCCTCCTTTCCTTCCTCCCTTCCTCTTTTCTTTCTTTCTTTCTTGTGTTCTTGCTTCCCTCTTTCTCCCTTCCTGCTTTTCTCCCTTCCTCCCTCCCTCCCTTCCTTCCTTCTCTCATTTCCTCCTTCTTTCCTTTCTACTTTCCTTCCTTTTTCTTTATTTATTTTCTTTTCTGTCTTTCTCTTTACTAAATTCATATTATTTAAATAAAATTAAGAGAGGGAGGCAGAAAAATAAAGAACACTTTAATCTGCAGGTAAATAGATTATGTCTGCTGTAGACAAAATAATGGCCTCCCAAAAATGTTCATGTACTAATTCCCAGAGTCTAACATACAAATATGTTAGGCTGCATTGCAGTGGGAAATCAGATTTCAAGTGAAATTAAGGTTGCAATAAAATGATGGAGAGATTATCTTAAATGGGTGGGATCAATGAAATCACGAGCTTACTCATAAGTGAAAGAAGAAGGCAGAAGAAAGACAACCATGGAGGTGGTGGCATGAGAAATTACTCAACATCACTGACTTTTAAGACACAAGAATGAGACCCAGCACGGTGGCCGACGTGTAATCCCAGCACTTCAGGAGGCTGGGGTGGGTGGATCACGACCTCAGGAGATCAAGACCATCCTGGCTAACATGGTGAAACCCCATCCCTAGTAAAAATACAAAAAATTAGCTGGGCATGGTGGCACGTGCCTGTAGTCCAACCTACTCAGGAAGCTGAGGCAGGAGAATGGCTTGAACCCGGGAGGCAGAGGTTGCAGTGAGCTGAGATCGTGCCACTGCACTCCAGCCTGGGTGACAGAAGGAGACTCCATCTCAAAAAAAAAAAAAAAAAAAAAGATATAAGAATGAGGTGATGTTCCAAGGAATAAAGGTGGCCTCTGGATGCTGAAAAAAATCAAGTACATAGATTCTGCCACATAGCCCTCAGAAAGACTGCTGCCCTGCCAAAAACTTGGCGTAAGCCCTGTGAGTCTCATTTAAGGCTTCTGAACTCCAGAACTGTAGGATTAACGGTCACTTTATTGTAAGATATGAAGTTTGTGGTAATTGGTTACAGCAGCAAGAGGAAGTTTATATAGTAATTGTATCATGAAAATGAGAACCATAATTTACAACTGCTTTTAATACTGCACTTGGATGTTTGAAATCACGTACATGAAAATGATCTCTATGTGTATGAGGGAGGACAGCAAATTGATGCTAAAATAATGCAAATGCAAATCTTACACTCATTTATATGTCCGTTTAATTTAATCTTTGAAATTAAAATGAAATTAAAGGATTATTATATTTTGATGAAATTAGACTAAAATGAACAATAACAAAATAAGAACTTACTTATATTCTTTATGTGGTCAATAAAGAAGTGATAGTGGAAAAAAAACAAGAACAAATGAAGGTGATGATTTAGGAAGTTGGAAAGATAGCTTAAACTACAAAATGGTATATAACTAGTGAAAACTTAGACACATTTATTGATGAACTTCAGCTTTTGGCTTGGTGAGAGCATAAAATGAGAGCAGCTGAGGTTTGCAAATTTGTAACCTCCTTGTGGAAAAACAGGGGAAAAGACATCTCAGCATCATAAGATTAATCTACTAAGGAGTCAAGACTTGATCCATTTGACCTTGTAATTCAAAAGTCAATTCAAATACTGATTTGATGTATTGTGTTAACAACCATTTCTGGTTATCATCGCATACCTGGCATTCTCTTTTATCTGATACCTAAAATATTTGGTAACTCCTGGACTTTCTCTTTTCAAACCCAGTACGGTTTAATTTCAATCTTAGAACAGTTGTTTTTGAGAAATTCTTCCCTCTACTGCATCTGTGAATGGGCACATCATGGTTACATATATACTGTCGCCCCAGAGAACATTTGTTAAATTAAAGCCAAAGTCTAAAGCAACAGCTTTAACTCACTGGTTTTACTCATTTTTCCTCCTCAATAGCCACAGCAATATTGATACCCTCACATCTTTGAACATAAAGCTTGGTGTTGTCTATTTTTCAGGTGCTGTCATCTATATGATCTCAGTATTTTAAAAATCAGTTTCCAGCCCATATGGTGGCTCATGCTTGTAATATCAGCAGTTGAAGAGGCTGAAATGAGAGGATTCTTTGAGCGCGGGAGTTCAAGAGCAACCTGGGCAACATAGCAAGACCCAGTCTCTATCAAAAGTTAAAAAAAAAGATGGGCATGGTGATGCGCACCTGTTGTCCTAGCTATATGGGAGGCCAAGGTGGAAGGATTGCTTGAGCTTGGGAGGTTGAGGCTACAGTGAGCAGTGATTGCACCACTGCACTCCAGCCTGGGCAACAAAGCAAGACCCTATCTCAAAAAATAGACATAATAAAAATAAAAATCAGCTCTCATTGATTTCTACATAAATATGCACAGGCAATGTCCATATAGACATAAATAATAATATATCTGACATGGGTCCATATGATCTTCAAAATGTAAAATGCCTATCTCTGTAATTGACTGGTTAGTCTCAATGAATAGAGATTCAATTCTACTTCCTTGTTCTAGATAAATTATATAATCTAGCTTTTCATTTCACTTATTTACTGATAACAGGAAGAATGACAAGATATCTATTTTGGAATATTACTCTGGTAGGAGTAAAGATGAAACAATGATAGAATTGCATGGAAAACTAGAAAAAAGTACGATCTTCTGATATTCTATCACATCATATACTAAAGGCCTCATAAAACTTAGATATCTTGTCTAAAAATGTTATTTTCATCTTAGGAATGATCAAAGCATGAGACTAGGATTGTATTACAATGACTCTCACAAGTACATGTGATAAAAGGGAGGTGAAAACATCATTGCTGATATTTTAAACGTATGTTTTACTTTCCATAAACATGAACCTCAACTTGATATGATGCAGATTGAAGGAAATCACCCATAATTCCATATTAAGAAGGCCTGTGATATTTTATGGGAAAACAAATAGAGAAAATGCTAACAGAAACCCTATTAAGCATTAAGCTTTATGTAGCAAAGACAAATCCAGTGGTGAAAGATACACACTCGAGTTCTGTTTGTTGTCTTGGAACAATATGGTTTAGAGGTGACTGGTGGGTGAGGAGAACATATGCAAGTTCACCAAACAGAAAAGCTGAATGAGGCAATGCCTCTTCCTGATCGTACCTCTTACTCAGATAACTATATAATTGATTGTCCAGTAAAGGGTATATTGAAAAATCATATTAAAAGTCACTCAATGAAGTTGTCCAGGGAAATCAAGACTTAACAGTCTCACTCTGACAATAATGAATAGCGGGGTTCCCTCAAGATAGACTAGGACATGACCCCACACTGTCAGGTAGTAGTATCAGAAAAGAACCCATGGAAAATCTTTACCTTATACTTGAGGTAGGGACCAGGCTAAAGTGAAAGCCAGACATAAAATTCTATCTGAAATATATCAACAATCGAAGAAAATATGTGATGTACAGGCATAGAATGTCTTTACTGGATCATTGAAATAGTAAGATAAATTCAAATTTTTACATTGTTTTATTTTCCTCCAGTTAGGGCTTGAGGTTTGTCTCTGGAGAGTGGCTGTCAATTGAAGCCTTGCCTTTCTGGGGTTCTGGGCTGGGGTTGTGGATGCTTAACATGTGCCTTTCACAGGAGACTTCCTTACCCCTGCAGTGGCCAGATGTGCATCCCACGACCAGGCCTCCCTCTCACAGAACATCTGCTGAGACAAGGAGATGCCTGGTGGCTGTTGCCTGACCTGTGTCCTGCGTATTTCTGACAAGAGACCCTCCCAGAGACCCTGGCCAGGAGGAGAGTTAGGTTCCAGTGTAGGTCAGATCAGACACATGGAGGCCACGGGACCAAACACGGGAAATCACAGAAGTGGTTTTATTACTCACAGATCCAGAGAGAAGAGGGTAGCTGAGAAGAGGGTTTAGCTGTGTCCACGGCCAAATCTCATCTTGAATTCCCACATGTTGTGGGAGGGAACAGGTGGGAGGTAATTGAATCATGGGGGCAGGTCTTTCCCATGCTGTTCTTCTGATAGTGAATAAGTCTCACAAGATCTGATAGTTTTATAAAGGGGAGTTTCCCTGCACAATCTCTCTTGTCTGATGCCATGTGACACGTGCCTTTCACTTTCCACTATGTTTGTGAGGCCTACCCAGCCATGTGGAACTGTGCATCTATTAAACCTCTTTCTTCTGGAAATTACCCAGTCTTGGGCATGTCTTTACCAGCGTGTGACAATGGACTAATACAGTAGCACACCTCATAGGGCTGAACACAATGGGGAAGATGAGTGGGGAGCAAGAGAGAGAAAAGGGGTCTGTGGGACTCCAGCCTTTACTGGGCCCAGAACATTACCCAAATAAGTTTTCCACGGGGGCTCTAGCTGGTGGGGTGAGTGCCAGCAGGCACATTTCTTGGCTCCCGCTGCAACTGAGAAGGTCACTCTGGCGTGTGGGGGCTGTCTATGTGGGCTGTGAGGTCTGTGGGGTGAGTCAGGTAGGTTGTATCCGACGGTTCCATAGCGGGTAGTCACCAGGGAAAGGCAACTGTATAGGGTCCCTATCTGGGCCAGCCACACTGAGGAACTGTGAGGGTTAGAACTGGAAATTGTCAAGGGAATCTGAACCCAGCTACCATATTCTATTTTATGCTTTCTCTATGCATATGCAAATTAATCTATCCACTTCTCTATCTCTATGTAGTAACATATGAAAATCAGGCCTCTTAGGCAGGGTGTGGTGGCTCACACTTGTAATCCCAGCACTTTGGGAGGACGAGGCAGGCAGATCACGAGGTCAGGAGATCGAGACCACCGTGAAACCCCGTCTCTACTGAAAATACAAACAATTAGCCGGGCGTGGTGGCGGGCACCTGTAGTCCCAGCTACTCGGAGAGGCTGAGGCGGGAGAATGGCGTGAAACCAGGAGGTGGAGCTTGCAGTGAGCCGAGATTGCGCCACTGCACTCCAGCCTGGGCGACAGAGCGAGACTCTGTCTCAGAAAAAAAAAAAAAAGAAAATCAGGCCTCTCTTCTTCTAATATACATGCACATGTTTGCATATAGAATATCAGACTCTTTATAGCATTTAAAATCTTTAAAGACATGAATATTACCGTTTAACAAATATATGTTAGCATGTACTGAGAATCCCCTATTTATTTTTTATTTGGGCTAATCAATATGATTATTAATATTATTGGATTACAAAATTTGGAAGCACACTTTCATCCCCAATGTGGATATTTGTGTTTTTTTTTGCTAATTTCTTGTCTTACTGTTTCAAATATTGTTGGATATTATTTTTATTTTATTTGGATTTTTAGTATCAATATTTGTAAGTGATGTACTCTACATATTTTTTCTCCAATATCTGGTGGGTTTTATAATTATTGCTATGTGGGATTTGTAGTAGACATTGACAAAAATTATTCCTGTATGTTTTATGGCTGTATGAAGGAAACCAATATATTTTACCCCAAAATATATTTCCTTGATATAGTTATTCAGAAGGGCTGGAAATGCAAACATAGCTGCAAAGCTGTCTTGGGGAGATTTGCATCGGTAGAGAATCTGCCCTGATGCAGCCAGGCTTTCTCTGATGTCTGCCCCCTTGTCTAGATCTAGGAAAGGTTAACTGAGAGTCTGAGGTCTCCAGAGGTCTGAAAGAAACATTTTCTGTCTGTTCTCTCTGAGGACTGCTCCCAGTGAGGTTTCACCTACGTAATAAGTCCACTGTTGCTAGCCAGGGTCCTTTTCTCGCATAAACTTTTCTGTTTTTTTTTTTTTTTCCCTGTGATCCAAGACCCCATTCTTTCTGTAAACTTCATGTAGTAGATAAGCTTCTGCACCCATCGTGTGTCTGGGTCTTCATTCTAAGGGCTCCAGTGTACACACATTGCAGAAACCTGTATGCCTTTTCTACTATTTGTCTGCCTCCTATTAGTGATTTTCAGGGAAACTTCAGAAGGCAAAAGGGACATTCTCCTTTGGCCCATACTCAGACTAAATCCCCCAACATTTAACTGATTCCTGATACCTTAAAATCACCTTGAAAAATCCATATATTTTTAACCATTTCTTCCTTCTATGATTTCTGGTCAGCCTGGGTATTGTTTTTCATTCCATTTACTTCATCCTCGAAAAGATCTATTTTATGTCTATTTATTCTCATTTATTGACATTGAGAAAAGAAAATAACTTTCATGTGAGAAATGCAAGTCCTTTTTAAGAATCAGGCCCAGAGAGATATAAAAATGAGACAGCAGTTCTGTCCTGCTCCTCTTTGAGCTGTGTGTTCATCTAGGCTGCTTGCTGTTGCCACAGTAGCTATAAATTAACCAATAATGCCACACCAGACACTATAATCCACACCCAATAATAGTGTATCAGTGCATAGCCAGTCACAAATAAATGTTATTTCCATAAGCCAATGAGAATTTGTGACAAACCTCTTTGCATCACCCCACTTCTTGTCCATTTGTTGCCTTTAATAAACTGTTTGTTGCAAAGCTCCAAATGGAGTTCATATCCAAGAATACTTGGGTCTGTTTCTTCCAGACTGCTGTCCTCATTTTGGCTCAAGTAAACTCTTTGAATGACGTTTTCTGCTTCAGCCTCTTCCACTTAGATTAACAACATGGATTTCTGTCACCATGTGCAGCATTTAAAATGTTTACACTTTTCCCCTTGAGGGCATTGATGTGTTTTCCTGAGCACTTAGAATAGCTACTTAGTGTTTACTTTCTAGATTATGGTTTCTCAACCTTGCTGCTACTTACCTTTAGGACCAGAGGATTCTTTGTTATGGGAGGCTGCCCTTGCAATGCTAGATGTTTCGTTTGACCTCTAAATTTCACACCTCCACCAGTCGTGACATCCCCACAATAACCCTAGACACTCCCAAATGTCTCCTGGGGAAAACTCTCCACAATTTGACAGCCAAAGTTCTTGAAATATTGGAACGGTCAATTGAGTTTTTATATTATCCAAAACAAATATTTTTCTTTGTTTTTAAACATCTACTTCCATCTACTTATCTACTTATTTTTCTTTTATTTGTAACTTAATTCCATCAAGGAGAAAGAGTGCATTTTCGGTTATGCTAAATTTTGGAAGAATGTATTGATTTTTTATGACCTGATATATGGATGATATATAGATAGTAGATGTTTGTATTATCAAATTTCAGGGCAATAATAAAATAAATACTTATAATATTTATATTGTCACTGTATATTAGTTATTTTCTTTCTTCATTACAGGATTTTTCAACCTATAGGCTGTTTTTCAATTCTAGGTTATCCAGTAGATTTTGAAATGTTATGATTAAATATCTACTTCTCAAGCATTCGTCTTTGCAAATGAATCAATCCCAAGTTCTTATAATGCACATCATATAAACGGCAGATTAATCAATATATGGTTCAGAAATAATTAAGTAATGTTTATAAGAAAATTAAAAATTTAGATCCTTAACTCAGATAACAATAATCCATTTTAAAATTTGATTTAATTGCATAATTTAAAATGACAACAGAGTACTGGTAAAAATGTAGATAAGTTCATATAATCCTTTTTAGCTGTAGGACTTTATTAGCATAAATTCAAATACGGGAACCAAAGTAAGATTGAGACCTATAGTAAAAGGTTAAAATGTACACATTATAGGGGCATGATTAAACTAATTTGAGGCATAATAACATGGAGAAATATTTCAAAACATACATTATACTGAATTAATTGTTAATATTTAATCATTAAGTGAGAACAAAGGTAAAGAGTAGCTACACACACACAAACACACACACACACCCAAGTGCAATATTGTCAAATAAACATGTGATGTTCAGCTACACTAGAAATCACACCTCTGTTTTCTTCACAGAAGAGTAAACATTAAAAATCACAATAATATTTATTGTACATATGGAGGTAAAGATAGTCAAAATATTACCCTAAAATACATTTTTTTTGTTTTTGAGATGGTGTTTTGCTTTTAATGCCCAGGCTGGTGTGCAATGGCACAATCATGGCTCACTGCAACCTCAGCTTCCCAGGGTCAAGTAATTCTCCTAGCTCAGCCTCCCAAGTAGCTGAGATTACAGGCATGCACCACCACACGTGGCTAATTTTTTCTATTTAGTAGAGACGGGGTTTCACCATGTTGGTCAGGCTGGTCTCGAACTCCTGACTTCAGGTGATCTACCCACTTCAGCCTCCCAAAGTGCTGGGATTACAGGCATGCACCTGGCCAACTTTTTGACATATTTCAAGATGGCTACTCGCAAGACTGGAAATAGCTTCTTCTGCAAGAATAGCTGAAAAGCTGTGTTTGTTGGGGAGATTTGCACTTGTAGAGAAAATCTGCAGTGATATAGAGAGGCTTTCCCTGAGATACTCCCTTGTCTGGGTTTAGGAAAGACTAACTGAGTCTGGCACGTTTAAATTTCGAAAAACCATTTCTTATCTATACTTCCCAAGAGGAGGGCTGCTCCCTGAGAGGTTTCATCCATGTAACAAGACCACCTCTGCTGCCAGGCTCCTCTTTCTTCCTTGTCGTCACCTGTCTTCCTCAAAGCCTGATTTACCAACTTACAGCTCTGTGTTTTCTGTAACCTCAAGACAGCATAAACATGTTAACTACCTTGTCTTTCCTGGAGTTTTTATATATATATAGTATATATTTGTATATCTATTTATAATATACAAATATTTGTATATATATATTTATAAATATTATGTAAAGTCCAAGTGCATACTTGTGCATGTAATTATATCTGTAAACCTTTTTTTCTGTTAATTTGTACATTATCAGTTTGTTTTATAGACTCAAATAATTAAAGCTTCAAGGGAAAAATTTAAAGTTTCCTGTAGAGAAAAGACAAATATATATGTGACAAATAATATTTAGAGTGTAAGACGCTTTTTAAAGGTATATTTGCAATTTGTGTCAAAACATTTAAATATACATTTGTTACTTTAACTATAAAATTTCCAATAATTTAAGCTAAATACGTAGTTATGCAGCAAATTTAGCAATATTTGTATGTAGCACCTTACTGTGCATTACTGTAACCAACTGTCTAATATAAAGAACTAATTAGGGTAGCACCTACTTTTCAAATACCTCATTTTTGTCACGCACCTATTAAATAAGACAAATAACGTTTAAACTTTATTTGTAAATTTGCAGAATAGTATTTTTCAGCAAATGGTGTATTTTAGCAAATTCCATCTTCACATTGTGCTATGCTTTTATGAGTTCCAGCTGTTAATGAGTATTATTTTACCGCTGAATCTATCATGTGTGAAATAATTGCTCAGTGTGTGCCTTAAAACACAAGAAATATACTTATTTTCGACTTGGAGCAAATTAAAATCTTATCAGTAATTTAAAATATCTAGAGTGGTCTTCTGGTTGATTATTTTAAACAGGTATTTTTCTCTTTATGTTTTTAGTGAGTTGTCTTATCAAGGAGAAGAACTCAAGCTGATTATTCTTTTTTTCCTCTTCCATCCACCTCGCAGGCGTGTTAATAATTTCGTTTCTCAGAAAATATTCTTTCAAATCCATCTTACAAGATGAGAGACCTTTTAACATCTTCCATTCAGATGTGATAACAGTAATGGAAAATATTCCAGCTTTATGAATATGGTGATACAAATAGTTATCCGTCTAACCTCTTTCAGTGCCAAATATTTACTTTACTCAGTGAATCACTCAGTTGACTGGTAATTTCTTCTGAAGTCACAAATGAGAGGATCAGGGGTCTGGTTGTTGTCTGTACCTCATATGACTCCCAGTGCAGACAATTGTTTCTATGGAGCACAGACAGTTGAAAGGATTGACTTCCTGCCTAGAAGAGTTTCTGCTGTGCTTCTTATCCTTCTTGTGGAGATTTCAGATGATCTGAATTGCTTTTGTATCTTAAGAAAAAACTCAACAATTCTCCCATCTGAGAGGAAAGTAAACTGTAGTAAGTTAGCAGAAGCAATCTGTAAGGTTTTTACATTGTTTGTTGTAGAATGCAGCGTTGGTGTCTCCATCACTAAACTTTTCTTTTTTTTTTATTTTTATTATACTTTAAGTTTTAGGGTACATGGGCACAATGTGCAGGTTTGTTACATATGTATCCATGTGCCATGTTGTTGTTCTGCACCCATTAACTCGTCATTTAGCATTAGGTATATCTCCTAATGCTGTCCCTCCCCCCTACCCCCACCCCATAACAGTCCCCGGAGTGTGATGTTCCCCTTCCTGTGTCCATGTGTTCTCATTGTTCAATTCCCACCTACGAGTGAGAACATGCGGTGTTTGGTTTTCTGTCCTTGCAATAGTTTACTGAGAATGATGGTTTCCAGTTTCATCCATGTCCCTACAAAGGACATGAACTCATCATTTTTTATGGCTGCATAGTATTCCATGGCGTATATGTGCCACATTTCCTTAATCCAGTCTATCGTTGTTGGACATTTGGGTTGGTTTCAAGTCTTTGCTACTGTGAATAGTGCTGCATTAAACATACATGTGCATGTGTCTTTATAGCAGCATGATGTATAGTCCTTTGGGTATACACCCAGTAATGGGATGGCTGGGTCAAATGGTATTTCTAGTTCTAGATCCCTGAGTAATTGCCACACTGACTTCCACAATGGTTTACAGTCCCACCAACAGTGTAAAAGTGTTACTATTTCTCCATATCCTCTTCAGCACCTGATGTTTCCTGACTTTTTAATAATTGCCATTCTAACTGGTGTTAGATGGTGTCTCATTGTGGTTTTGATTTGCATTTCTCTGATGGTCAGTGATGATGAGTATTTTTTCATGTGTTTTTTGGCTGCATAAATGTCTTCTTTTGAGAAGTGTCTGTTCATGTCCTTCACCCACTTTTTGATGGGGTTGTTTGGTTTTTTCTTGTAAATTTGTTTGAGTTCATTGTAGATTCTGGATATTAACCCTTTTTCAGATGGGTAGGTTGCGAAAATTTTCTCCCATTTTGTAGGTTGTCTGTTCACTCTGATGGTAGTTTCTATTGCTGTGCAGGAGCTCTTTAGTTTAGTTAGATCCCATTTGTCAATTTTGGCTTTTGTTGCCATTGCTTTTGGTGATTTAGACATGAACTCCTTGCCCATGCCTATGTCCTGAATGGTATTGCCTAGGTTTTCTTCTAGGGTTTTTATGATTTTAGCTCTAACATGTAAGTCTTTCATCCATCTTGAATTAATTTTTGTATAAGGTGTAAGGAAGGGATCCACTTTCAGCGTTCTATGTATGTCTAGCCAGTTTTCCCAGCACCATTTACTAAATAGGGAATCCATTCCCCATTGCTTGTTTTTGTCAGGTTTGTCAAAGATCAGATAGTTGTAGTTATGCAGCATTATTTCTGAGGGCTCTGTTCTGTTCCATTGATCTATGTCTCTGTTATGCTACCAGTAACATGCTGTTTTGGTTACTGTAGCCTTGTAGTATAGTTTGAAGTCAGGTAGCGTGATGCCTCCAGCTTTGTTCTTTTGGCATAGGATTGACTTGGCAATGCGAGCTCTTTTTTGGTTCCATATGAACCTTAAAATAATTTTTTCCAATTCTGTGAAGAAAGTCATCAGTAGCTTGATGAGGATCACATTGAATCTATAAATTACCTTAGGCAGTATGGCCGTTCTCACGATATTGATTCTTCCAACCCATGAGCATGGAATGTTCTTCCATTTCTTTGTATCATCTTTTGTTTCATTGAGCAGTGGTTTGTAGTTCTACTTGAAGAGGTCCTTCACGTCCTTTGTGAGTTGGATTCCTAGGTATTTTATTCTCTTTGAAGCAATTTTGAATGGGAGTTCACTCATGATTTGGCTCTCTGTTTGTCTCTTATTGGTGTACAAGATTGCTTGTGATTTTTGTACATTGATTTTGTATCCTGAGACTTTGCTGAAGTTGCATATCAGCTTAAGGAGATTTAGGTCTGAGACAATGGGGTTTCCTAGATATACAATCATGTCATCTGCAAACAGGGACAATTTGACTACCTCTTTTCCTAATTGAATACCCTTTGTTTCCTTCTCCTGCCTGATTGCCCTGGCCAGAACTTCCAGCACTATGTTGAATAGGCGTGGTGACAGGGGTCATCCCTGTCTTGTGTCAGTTTTCAAAGGGAATGCTTCCAGTTTTTGCCCATTCAGTATGATATTGGCTGTGGGTTTGTCATAGATAGCTCTTATGATTATGAGATACGTCCCATCAATACCTAATTTCTTTAGAGTTTTTGGCATGAAGTGTTGTTGAATTTTGTCAAAGGCCTTTTCTGCATCTATTGAGATAATCATGAGGTTTTTGCCTTTGGTTCTGTTTATATGCTGGATTACACTTATTGATTTGCCTATGTTGAACCAGCCTTTCATCCCAGGGATGAAGCCCACTTGATCATGGTGGATAAGATTTTTGATGAGCTGCTGGATTTGGTTTCCCAGTATTTTATTGAGGATTTTAGCATCAATGGTCATCAAGGACATTGGTCTAAGATTATCTTTTTTGGTTGTGTCTCTGCCAGGCTTTGGTATCAGGATGATGCTGGCCTCATAAAATGAGTTAGGGAGAATTCCCTCTTTTTCTATTGATTGGAATTGTTTCAGAAGGAATGGTACCAGTTCCTCATCATACCTCTGGTAGAATTCGGCTTTGAATCCATCTGGTCCTGGAATCTTTTTGGTTGGTAAGCTATTGATTATTGCCACAATTTCAGAGCCTGTTATCGGTCTATTCAGGGATTCAAATTCTTCCTGGTTTAGTCTTGGGAGAGTTTATGTGTCGAGGAATTTATCCGTTTCTTCTAGATTTTCTAGTTTATTTGCATAGAGGTGTTTGTAGTATTCTCTGATGGTAGATTGTATTTCTGTGGGATCGGTGGTGATATCCCCTTTATCATTTTTTATTGCCTCTTTTTGATTCTTCTCTCTTTTCTTCTTTATTAGTCTTGCTAGTGATCTATCAATTTTGTTGATCTTTTCCAAAAACCAGCTCCTGGATTCATTAACTTTTTGAAGGTTTTTTGTGTCTCTATTTCCTTCAGTTCTGCTCTGATTTTAGTTATTTCTTGCCTTCTGCTAGCTTTTGAATGTGTTTACTCTTGCTTCTCTAGTTCTTTTAATTGTGATGTTAGGGTGTCGGTTTTGGAACTTTCCTGCTTTCTCTTGTGGGCCTTTAATGCTATAAATTTCCTTCTACACACTGCTTTGAAGGTGTCCTCGAGATTCTGGTATGTTGTGTTTTTGTTCTCATTGGTTTTGAAGAACATCTTTATTTCTGCCTTCATTTCGTTATGTACCCAGTAGTCATTCCGGAGCAGGTTGTTCATTTTCCTTGTAGTTGAGTGGTTTTGAGTGAGTTTCTTAATCCTGAGTTCTAGTTTGATTGCACTGTGGTCTGAGAGACAGTTTGTTATAATTTCTATTCTTTTATATTTGCTAAGGAGAGCTTCCAACTATGTGATCAATTTTGGAATGGGTGTGGTGTGGTGCTGAATAAAATGTATATTTTGATGATTTGGGGTGGAGAGTTCTGTAGATGTCTATTAGGTCCACTTGCTGCAGAGCTGAGTTCAATTCCTAGGTGTCCTTGTTAACTTTCTGTCTTGTAGATCTGTCTAATGTTGACAGTGGAGTGATAAAATCTCCCATTATTATTGTGTGGGAGTCTAAGTCTCTTTGTAGGTCTCTCAGGACTTGCTTTATGAATCTGGGTGCTCCAGTATTGGGTGCATATATATTTAGGATAGTTAGCTCTTCTTGTTGAATTGATCCCTTTACCATTATGTAATGGCCTTCTTTGTCTCTTTTGATCTTTGTTGGTTTAAAGTCTATTTTAACAGAGACTAGGATTGCAACCCCTGCCTTTTTTTGTTTTCCATTTGCTTGGTAGATCTTCCTCTATCCCTTTATTTTGAGGCTATGTGTATCTCTGCACGTGAGATGGGTTTCCTGAATACAGAACACTGATGGGTCTTGACTCTTTATCCAATTTGCTAGTCTGTGTCTTTTAATTGGAGCATTTAGTCCATTTACATTTAAAGTTAATATTGTTATGTGTGAATTTGATCCTGTCATTATGATGTTAGCTGGTTATTTTGCTCATTAGTTCATGCAGTTTCTTCCTAGCCTCGATGGCCTTTACAATTTGGCATGATTTTGCAGTGGCTGGTACTGGTTGTTCCTTTCCATGTTTAGTGCTTCCTTCAGGAGCTCTTTTAGGGGAGGCCTGGTGGTGACAAAATCTCTCAGCATTTGCTTGTCTGTAAAGGATTTTATTCCTCCTTCACTTATAAAGCTTAGTTTGACTAGATATGAAATTCTGGGTTGAAAATTCTTTTATTTAAGAATGTTGAATATTGGCCCCCACTCTCTTCTGGCTTGTAGAGTTTCTGCTGAGAGATCCGCTGTTCACCTGAGTTCACCAATATTTTTCTAACTTTATTTTTTATTAAATTTATTAATGGAGATTGTTCATAATCCAGAGTTCAGGTTAATTTAGTTTGACGTAGGGATCGAGAATCCAAATTTTTTAACAAATTCTCAAACAGTTCTTGGATGGTACTTTGAAAAACCACTAGCTTTAATCACAGTAGCTATAGAGGGGATCCCCATCTAAATGATTGATGATGTCACAGATGCACCAAGAAGGCGCAAAAATGCCACAATGAGCCTTCCTCAGGCAGGAAGGGGAGGCTTTCCAAGTTGATTAAAACATAGCTTGAGAGAGTGAGGAAAGGCCTCAGGTTTTTAATGGTATTTAGGAAGAGGAACTGGGGTAAGTGTTTTAATTTTCTGCTTGTACCAATGGATGGAGTATCTGGAGTTCCTTATCACCTTATCCAGAGTTGGGGCAAAGCGAAAGAGGCAGGAGTATTGCTTAAAAGCTGTCAGGATTGGCTGGGTGCAGTGGCTCATCCCTGTAGTCCCAGCACTTTGGGAGGCCAAGGCGGGCAGATCACGAGGTCAGGAGTTTGAGACCAGCCTGGCCAACGTTGTGAAACCTTGTATCTATTAAAAATACAAAAAATCAGCCAGGCGTCGTGGCAGGCACCTGTAATCTCAGCTACTGGGGAGGCTGAAGCAGGAGAATCACTTGAGCCCTAGAGGCAGAGGTTGCAGTGAGCCGAGACCATGTCACTGCACCCCAGCCTTGGCAACAGAGTAAAACTCCATCTAAAAACAAACAAAAACAAAAAAGGCTGCCAGGATCCAGCATCAATCCTGGAGTCAGACCCCTTATTACATATCCAAGAATGAATAGTTTGACATTGTGTTATCTACTGTGAATCTGAAGTGAATTCTGTTCCTATAATTTGTAATCTTGTCCAGTTTTCTTTTTGAGTCATATTGAATGTATGCTCGGGTACATATGGTGGCATATTTAAATAATAGCTTTGCCTCATATGGTAGATTATATTATTGCTCAGCAAATATTCATACTGACCCCTAACTTATATGAAAGAAGGACATAACCCTAACTCAATGATGTTGGTCTTAGCCATATGACTTTCCTTTGACAATCAATGGAATATTGAAAAATGTGACATATGTCAGTTCTCAGCCATGGCCTTAGTAAGAGGCATTGTGTGTTACCATTCACCCCTGTGAGAGTTGGCAATATCTTCTTAACAACAACAACAACAACAAAATCGTGACTTGAATAGCTTTGAATTTAAAGTGATTAATATTAAAGCAGACTCTACTAAACCCACAGCCTTGGGCCAAACCTGGATGAGCCAGCCTTGATCTGCCAACTCTAGCCAACTTTTAAACATGCAATTTGAAACAGAAGTTCCCCAGCAAAACATATTTTGAGTATAGAAATAGTACTTGTATAAGACTGAGTTTTGAAGTAGTATATTATTTAGTATTACTGTGAAAATAGTGATACAACTGAGGTCTAAATCAATTTATCTATCTGTTATCTATCTATCTATCTATCTATCTATATCTATCTATCTATCTATCTATCTATCTATCTATCTATCTATATCTGTCTATCTATCTAATAATGCTCTTGTCCATTTTGTCTTATATGGTTCTCTTTTTTGGACATTTATCTTACGTTTTTCATTTTTCCTCTTGATTACTTTTTTCTCTTTCTTCATACAATCACACCCTGCTTCTCACTTATGTTTATGATCTGGAATATAATATTTTAATATTTACATATCTGTTAAATTTATTTTGACCAAATCTTTTATTTATAAATTCAGAGCTTGAAGACTATGTATAGTTAAATAGAAAGCATGTGGATCCAAAACAAACACGTGTGGATCCAACAGGTCACGTACCATTCTCAAATTTCCTTGCTTTAAATTTACCATGGTATTTTTGTCCACTTTCTGGCAATATTATATTTTGGGAGTACTGTGATTTCTTGGAACATCGCCATCAGATTTAACCATTTCCTCCTAATAATCTCTTTCTTACACTCACTTTTCTCTCATAGTAGCAGTAGATTTTTTCGTTTCACTCTTATCCTCACTTACTAGCACTATCAATAATAATATAAATTACCATGAATTACTCAGGAATTAGGCAGAAGCTAACTCTTATTACTGCCCTTATTTTTTATGTGGAGAAACAGGCAACATAGTAGAAAATGTGTTCAATGGTAAAAGTAAACTTGACAATGCACCTGGAATTGACAATTCACCCAAAACTAATTTACACATAATTATTTTTTCAGTTACATTTGTTTAGTTAGCGAATGCATGGATCAATCAATATTTCCACTGGGATAACAAAATTTTATTTATTTAAACATACTGGAAGTGTCAATCACGCTGAAGAATATTTCAGAAATTCTAGGAACAAGACAGGGATAGCTCCTAAGTGGTAGATTATTCAAAATAGAACTCAGAAAGATGAGGGCATTTTTAATACTCAGAAAATTAATAGGCATGATAACAGAGTCTTCATCTTAAAGTTATCTATCTATCTATAAAATGATACATAATGATAGAATGGTAGCTACTTTTGACTGCTTTATAAAACAATTTTTAAGTATTTGAAATACAAATGTTTAAATTAATATCCACAATAGCCCTTTGAAGGTTTGTCTTTTTATTATCATTTTATGGATGAGAAAATGAAGACTAGAAAGCTTAAGTAACCTACAGTATCTTTCAGATCAGAGAAGGCTCTGCTGTGATAACAAATAACCCTAAAATAAATGTTTATTACCTTGCTTATTTAAGAAAAGCTCCAGGTTCTGGTGATTCTACAGGGCAGTTGTTCTCACTATGGCAATCCGATTATTCAGGCTAAGGGAGATTCCAAAGCCTGGAGCTTTATAAGCATGTGGGCTCCTAAAGAATCAACCTCTGCGTCTTAAAAGTTCCCACTAAAAAGTAATACACATCATGTCTACTGACGTTTCATTAGTCAAAGATAAGTTCAAGTTCATTCTTACCTTCAAGGGGATAAGAATCACAATTTTCTCCTATTGCTTAGAGAAGAAGAGAACTACATATTCATAGAGATTAATAGCATCTGCCCCAGTGGCCTGAGGTTTTCTATCCAGGCGGTAGAAGAACTAGAATCCCTGCACAGATATGTCTCCAAATTTTATGTTCTTAATCACTGGTCTCTCTATCATTTCTTAATGTGCATTAGTTAGAAAATAATTTTAAATCTATGAGAACTGAGAACAAGAGTAATTCAAAAAAGGAAAGAAACTAAGACAATTTCGTGGAGACTCTGATTGCTAAACGATTTATAGAATAACTTGAGATTCTAGAGGCTTGGGTAGGTATGTTATATATGATACTTAAATCTCTGCCTTAACGTTTGGTGGTACATGAGGAAGACATGAAAAAGCTTGGACAAATTTAGAAAAAGCATATACTAAAATAATTAATGTTCTAAGTTACCTTTGATTGACAATGCTTGACTGCCTAGGCAACAAACATTTTCAAAATAGGACAACATACTCTTACTAACTATGATGTTAAAAATGCATTCTGCATCTCAGACAGAAGCCTCTGAGTACTGAATTCAGATAAACAATCTATTTGGATACTTGGCAGTCTGTGAAATTGAAAATAGAATCTCCCGAGATATCAGTCAACAGAAAAGGGCTTCGGTTAGGATACAAAAGTTAATTAATGATGGATTGACCTGCTGAAATGCTAGTTGAGATACACAGCTCACCATTGCTGCATGTTCACTTGAGAATCCTTATTTTACTTTGCTATAAAATGGATGCATTTGTATCCTAACTGCTGATTTTATTACCACTAGAGGTATGGCTGGAGTTATAGGATTGTTTTACTGAGCAGTGATGCTTAATTATATTTTTATTTTGAAATGAAAAAGCCTTATATTTCTGCATGGCATATCATGCCAGAGTAGAGGCGAAAATCAAATGAAGGAACCAGCCTAGGGTCCAACCAACAAGACTTATTTATTTTTATTATTAAAGAAGAACCACATATAAACCCAAAACAATGTTAATTTTGCTATTTCACTGGAATTTGCCTTTAAAAGATTCTTCTGTCGTTTGAGAACTGAATTGTTCAAAATACCAAAAATTTAGAAAACTATTAAGCTATCTATAACTACAGTTATTTAATTTTTTATTCATTTGAATGTGATTGAAACAAAAACACTTTTCAAGTTGATTCAATTGATGACTGAGTTGTAGATCATTTTTCAAATCTATTGTTCTTATGGTTTTATGACAATGAAAAAATAATCAAGAAATGTTTAGAAATATGTCTGTAGAATATATATTATTTCATAATTTTGGAGTCACAAGGATGCAACTAAAATTGAGAAACACATTTTCTTTTTTTATTATACTTTAAGTTCTGTGGTACATGCGCACAATGTGCAGGTTTGTGAGAAACACCTTTTCTATTCATTGTGTGGTAAATGTTGACACTTTGAGCAATAAGTTCTTACCATGACTGAAGAAAATATTGCACAGGAAAAAGAAACTTCTTCACTTTCAGAGTCAGCAGAACCTAATAATTTACCAAAACTAACATAAGGAAGCATAAAACGATGGTCAAAGTCTTTTAGAAATGGCCATGGATCTGCCAGGTAAAGTTTCTGGGATTAGTTACATGGATTAACTTTTCAGTTAACACCACTCTTTCAGTATTATGCTTATTTTTGTCCATCAGAAAATATAGACACATTGGTTTCTTAAAATGTGTGACATCCCTAAATCAGAGTACACATTTTCGCTCCCTGTTACCACATACAAAGAAAGAAAATATAAGAAGGCTGTAGAATGTTTAACATTTTAATTAGATTTGAAGATTAATACTTTGATTAGATTCAAAGCTGATTTCATATATATATATGTCTATCATGCTTATAATAGAAGTTCTGCGTTGTATATTCTAGTGATACTTCTGATAGTACCAAAAATAAGCTGTTCTTAACTGAAAAATGAATTGAATTTAAGGGAAAATTAAAAAATGCTGACTATAAAATGTTGATTTATATACATATATTCACACTCATACACACTCAATTGATATTTTAAAGTTAAAACTGTATGCCAATTAGTCTTTAAAAGTCAGGTTTTTTGTACTTCATCTTTCAGTAGGTCCTTTATTGATGGAGTCTAAAAAACAAAATACACGATAATGATTTGTAAAGATGCATTTGACTTCTTTTGAAATCTATTTAATCATACATTTAAGTCATTGAATATATATTTGGTTACATTTTTATGAAGCAGAAATATGTCAGAGTTGGAAAACCCTCACCACCTCTCAGGAAAATAAAAATAGACCTTTTAATATCTAGGGATGATTTCGCCTTAGATGTATTTTTGCATTTATCCTATCTTTTATAAGGTTAAGAATCGGTCTACTATAGAAAAGGTATCTCAGTATTCTTTAATCATGTAATTTATAATATGAGTGGAAGAGTATAAAACAACATAGAACAAAATTCAGTGCGCATTAAGATAAAAATTTTATAGCACTAGTCAGGTATGCTTTGCCTCTTTGATATTGCATAAATGATTCAATGCTTTAAGTATGAATTTTCTGCTGTAAAATGGTTATACAATCTTTGCTGAGACTCTCAGCTGTGTTGCAAAGAATAAAGGAGATAACATATAAATAAAGCACTTTCAAGATTGAAAATTGTTATACAAAATGCTACTCAATAGTGTAACTCCACTGGTAACACATTAACTTAAAATCACCTTCTTGTTACCACTGTATTCACCTGAATAGAGGTTGAACAGCAATATTTTTTTTTACTTTCTTTCACAACCAACTCTTGTTTTGAACAGTCCTTCTCTCATTTCCTAACACCTATATTTAAGTAGTTTAAAATCCTTTACTTCCGTACCTGAAGACATCCCAGGGAAACAGATTGAATAAGATTATCAAACAATGAGAACTTTACAGTAAACTGCACTGTGTCCTCTATTCCCTTTAAATAAGAAAAACAAAATAAAATACTTTATCCCTCTTTTCACTTTTGCTCCATGATCTTTTCTTATCTTTATAATTAGAAACCAAAAATACTATACTAAAGCAGATACTTTATTCACAACTACCACCATGTCTATTACCACCACCATTGCTACCCCTGATTTTTCTAATGTTGCTGATACTGCACCTAGTTAGTATATTTCAGTCCCTGATCTGAGCACTTTACATTTATTTTCTTATGGGATCAGCACAGCAAACTTATATGGATGTTCTACAAGTATCCCTAGTTAAAATCAAGGAACTATGGTCCAAATAGATTATCTTCTTTTACGTGGCTACACACTCACACATTGGGATGAATGAGCATTTAGGGGTGAAGTCAGAGTTAGGAAAGCCCAACACATACTATGTACTTAGTAGACAAGTATTTATATGAAATTAACTTTCTTCAACTATCCAGCAGAAACAAGTGTGTGTCCTGTAAACGCATGGGGGCCTATAAAAATAAGTATTAGACAATCCTACCTGCAACAAGAGTACAGGTGAGTGGAAATTACTGGTCAAGAAATTATGAAGTTTTCTGTAAGTGAAGAAAGATCTTCAGGTAAAATATACATTTAGCGTGTCTTTATACATATTGGAAATATATAATAATGCTCTTCTCTTAATCATCAGTCAGACATATTTTAAAATTTTATCTTTTGTGACACATAAATTGAGTTCACTTTACTCCACTACCCAGTTCTACAAACTTCTGCTGGTTAGCTTCCTTGGTTCTTCTTCTTCATCCATAACATGGAGATGATAACAGTGCTGTGCCTAAATATTTAGGACTATAATGAGAACTGAAACTGACAATCTGTCTCACTGAGCCTGGCCTGCAAGAACTTTTACACGTGACTGGAATAATTGTGACATTACTGGTAATAATTCAAAGTCTATAAATCTTTGCTTGTTTAAAAAACTTTTTTGTAATCCAAAATATTTTTTAAAGACGTTCAAGTGAAGACAAATCCAGATCTCTATCAAAACATCATTTCTAGAAACTAACAGAAAACCAGCTCAGAACATGGGTCTTGAGGCTTCCCTTAATATCAGTGAACCAGGGCTAAGATGAAATTTACTGTCTGAGGTCTTTTTAGAAGAAATTCCACATTTTGATTCTTTTATGTGTGCTCAAGTGAACAGTTAAGATTTATCAATGTCCTGTGGTGATAATATACAACAAATTCTCTCTGTAACAAGATTCAGTCAATTAACAAGCTTTGGATGAGAAACGATAGAACTCTCTCCGCAGCAGGAGCAATACCTGATACCTTTGTCATTAATAATGTATTTTTCCCTTACCCCCCACAGCTTCTGAATCTAGAAGTCTGCTTTTTGAAATGAAATCCCAGGTGATCTATTTTATTTTCTGAAACAATGATCTTCCTCTACTTCAAATCTTATAAGGGACCTTGCCTTGCAGAATTGGAAATCCACTGGTGTGTATCTCAAAGTTAAAAATGAGTTTGTAAAGAATGATTGTCTTACTTAACCTCCCTCAGGCTAGAGGGTGCCATGCTGTGGTAAGTCAGTAGCAAAAAACAAATAACATTTCAATAAGAAAATCAGCAAAGAATCCAAAAGAAGAATTAGATTTTCCCATCACTTCAACTTACCTGGAAATATACACAATTTTCATTAGTTTATATTACTCAGAAAAATGCAAATGTATATTGACTTACAGTTGAACAAAAGTGGGTTATAATTTTCCCTGCAAAAATTCAAATTTTCTAATTTGAAACTAAAATTTTTTTCTTCAGCTTAAAACAGTTCTCATGTCTTTAATATTTTTTGAAAAAATAACAAAAGCAAACAAAAAATACCATCACTATTTATAAAGAAAGTTTATTCATATCTCATTTATTTTGGTTCTAATGTCACAACTTTGTAATTAACTTTAGGTTTATTATTTAAACTTTGGAATCGCTCAAAATGCTCATCACAATCTTCAAATGATGATACTCAGAGTCCTGGATGTCTCAGGATCTCCTGTGGTTTTACGGATCTGTGCATTTTCTAAATACTAACTACACCCCGAGAACATTTCATATGTCCATGCTGATTTCATTCCATCTTCACCTTACAATTAGGAATAAGGTTCCTTTGTCAATCCTGCTAAACTATGTTAATAAGTTCTTAGTTACCTGGGGTAATATATTTGGTTTCACTCATTTTAGAGCTTTCCTAAGATTCACGAGAACAGTGTCTTAACATGTAGGCTCAACACTTGCCTGATTTCTCCACTTCAGCTCTATCATTTCCAAAGCTACCCTGAAAAGGCAGAGATTTGAACCAGTAATTATTAATTATTATAAAATTAATTAATTCTATACATTCATAATATAATGATCCTTTTTTATCATATAAAGTTCAATTTCCCCTTTATATGATACATTCGACATGCCTAATTTTAAAAATTCTGACTTTGTCATATTTATCCATTTAATCATTAAATATGGGCAGTAATCGGATCATTCCTAGATTTTCTTCTACTTTCAGTTTAATCTATATTCTGTCTCCTCATAATTTATTTCTACACATCTGATGTCTCTATTGTTGAGATTCTTACCATGTAAGATAATAGTTCTTTATCCGTAATTCTTCAAACTATAAACATGACTCTATGGGAGGTTTTTGTTGTTTTTTTTTTTTTAATGTAATTGTGGTGGCCTGGAGGATCCTTTTGGGTGAGTGCAGAGCTGACTTGTAACAGGACTCGAATCAAGTGGCACAAGTTTCTTGGCCATTCATCGTGTACAATTCTCTTCTAATAGGATGATAAAACTACCTTAATATGAGCATATCTCACTGTATTAGTCAAAGTTCCCCAGAGAACTAGAACCAATCAATTATATATATATATATATATGTATACACATACACACACATATATACACACACGTTTATATTAGATATGCACATATACATCTTTGTGTACATATGTACATATATAAACATATATCATATACACAAATGTATGTTGTATATACATATAGTATATATGTGTATAAGAGAGACACACATATCTATATTATATACACATATATGTGTATATTATATATTAATTTATGTTATTTATATATTATTGTATATTATATATAAAGACATATTTATATATGTACTATATATACTACATATTTATATATGTAGTATATATATATATACACACACATAATATACATATATAAACAGAGAGAGATAGAAAGAGAATGAGAGGGAGATTTCTTTTATGTTAAGGAATTAGCTCCCAAGATTGTGGGAACTAGCAAGTCTCAAATCTGTCGAGCAGCCTGGAAACACAGGCATGTGTTCATGCTTCAGTCGTGAGGCAGAATTCCTTCTTCTTTATGAAGCTGTATATTTACTCTTCAGGCCTTCAATTGAATGGATGAGGATAATGTTTTTTTCTCAAAGTCAACTGACGGTAGATATTAATCACATTAACAAAATACATTCACGCAACATCCGACTAGTGTTAAATGACTAGGTGCTATAGCCTAGCCAAGTTGACACACAAAACTATCACATTTACCTCCCTATTTTTCCTAGAAAAGTTGTTTTGCCAAGTAGTCTCACATTCACATTTCATTGTCTTTTAATATTCAATCATGAATATTTAATTATTATTCTTTTAACTATCACTTTTGATTTTCAAGGAAATGTCATTAATGTCATCAGCGATAAATTACATCAGGCATCTTAAGCTCTCTGAAGTTTGCTTTCTTTTAATAAATGAGAGATAATAATATGATAAATGGAAATAGTAAAACATATTTTGGTCAAATATGAGAGACACATACAAGAAACAAGATGGTATGCAAATACAAGGAGGTACACATGATCTCTAGACTATTTAGACTTTTGTCTTTTTGTTTTGTTTGCTTTTTCTTCTTTTTTTCTGGTGTCTTTTGGCTTGAGCAACTTGAAAGTAGGCTTTCTAGCCCCTCTCCTAAAGCTCTCCAGATTCCCCAAATGTGCACAATCAAACATTCCATTTGAAAAAGAGAACTTTCAGCAACTGAGATTCTGTTATTAAAAAGTAAGGTCTAGAGAATGGACCTTTCACCTGTTTTTGGCTTTCACTCTCATATCCAAGGCAGTAAGGAGAATAGAAAACAGGACTGTGTACTCCACCCTCAATTAAATTAGGACTATATGAAACATAGAACTGCCAAACAAAATAAAGGGTTTCTAAAATCGATGAAGTGATATAGAGGTGAAGGACACGGTGTAAGTAAGTTGCCTGCAGTTGCAGATCTTTAAAAAGTGTCTCAAGAACACTCTTTTCCAATGTAATGTGAACAGACAGTACTTTTTTTTTTTTTCTATAGGCCCTGGTTTGGAATTTAAAAGAATCAATGGTTACAGACACAAGTGATAAGCCTCATACACAATTTCTGACCTAAACAATTGATTGGTGAAGTGGGAAGGTGCTGTGGACGAATTCTGCACTGTGCTCAGTTCACAGTCAATACTCAGAGCTGCAGATGAGAAGTATGGGTTAAAATAACATATGTAATACACAGTACTTGAAATATATTGAACACACATGTCAGCTTGTGTTCTCATTAACATGAGGGAGAATCAAACTTTTAAAATAAAGCTAAAAAAAGGGAAAAAGGGAACCATCACATAAGCTCTGCAGAGGTGTTACATAATAAAAGTAGGAAAATAACACGAATACATATACACACACACAAAACCAAATAGATTAGGAATATCATCAGAACAAAAATATTGCTATCAAGTGGGTAAAAACTTTGACCAAATAGCTATCCAAGAATAAAAATATAAAAAAACAAACAAAAGTAAAACTATTTCTAATATGAGAAGACAAAGTAGGTGTAGAAAAGTTTCCTAAAGAGAGGACAAAATAATTGATGGCTAAGAAAATGAAAAATATATTCTACAAAAGAAAGGTGAATTAACCATTTGAGTGTAGATATGGCTGGAATTATGGTAAAAGACTTTTTCTTAGTCCAAGTACCATAGAAAATAAAACCTAATGGGGAAAATATGTGCTAATACTTTGTCATGTATATTTCAGGATAACAAAAGAACTTGGGTCTAGAGTATGATAAAAAGGAATACATCATCACTGGCCATCAGAGAAATGCAAATCAAAACCACGGTGAGATACCATCTCACACCAGTTAGAATGGCCATCATTAAAAAATCAGGAAACAACAGGTGCTGGAGAGGATGTGGAGAAATAGGAACACTTTTACACTGTTGGTGGGACTGTAAACTAGTTCAACCATTGTGGAAGTCAGTGTGGCGATTCCTCAGGGATCTAGAACTAGAAATACCATTTGACCCAGCCATCCCATTACTGGGTATATACCCAAAGGAGTATAAATCATGCTGCTATAAAGACACATGCACACGTATGTTTATTGCGGCACTATTCACAATAGCAAAGTCTTGGAACCAACCCAAATGTCCAACAACGATAGACTGGGTTAAGAAAATGTGGCACATATACACCATGGAATACTATGCAGCCATAAAAAATGATGAGTTCGTGTCCTTTGTAGGGACATGGATGAAACTGGAAAACATCATTCTCAGTAAACTATCGCAAGGACAAAAAACCAAACACCGCATGTTTTCACTCATAAGTGGGAATTGAACAATGAGAACTCATGGACACAGGAAGGGGAACATCACATTCCGGGTACTGTTGTGGGGTGGGGGGTGGGGGGGGGCGGGGACAGCATTAGGAGATATACCTAATGCTAAATGACGAGCTAATGGGTGCAGGAAATCAACATGGCACATGGATACATATGTAACAAACCTGCACATTGTGCACATGTACCCTAAAACCTAAAGTATAATAAAAAAAAAAAAGAAAATACATAATGAACTACTGAGTTTCACAGAAAACATACCTGGTTGTTTGAAGGTATAAGGCATCTACAGAAAGGCTGTCTGAGAATACTATGACTGAGAACATTCTGACAAGGAGAAAGATAAAGAGAAATTGATTTGCTGGTTCTTTCTAATCTTTCTTTCCTTATTGGCCAAATTAGGCTCATGGGATATTTACTTTTCTTCCCTTCTGGTTTATGCTACATGACCCCACCAAGAAGCCTCTGGGCAAGCTGGATTGCACATCTTACGATGCAGACATTTCATTTGACTCTGGGAGGAATAAGAGGAAACAGTTTTCATGGATCCACTTGGTTGAGCTTATATATGGGAATTCCTTCAACCTATTATTGCCACAGGAAGGGAAGTTGGCCATCCTCTCAGGGGATGATGAGATAACCACAGGCATTAATAGATGGGCATGTCACAAAGTCAAAGCCTGGAAGGTAGGTATGGCCAGATAAATCTGGGAAGACTCATAAATTAAGTGCAAAAAGTCAGTCCCTTTCACTACTCAGAGCTAGTGTCCTCTATGATATCTGATATTATATGAATATCTTAGAAGGAGGTACTCTCACTTCATCCTTGAAAGGAGCAATAAAAATGGTTAACAATGGTTAAAAAGTAAGGTACAGTCTTCACTGCTGCAGCTCGGTCAGGCCTACAAATTATCATCTCTGCCTCCAGAAACCGTTCTACATTCACCATACCTGCTGGTATCATTTAGTCTCTCCTGGTTGTGTGTCTTGTAGGATAGCGTGGAACTTCATCCTCATGGTTTCTGAAGCTTTAGTTGCCTTGCTCTTGTCAGGTTGCAGTTGTTGAATTGCGCTATTCACAGTTATCACTGAAATTGGAAACATCAAGAGATATTCAATGAATCTACTGAATTCCAGATGTATTTCTCCCTTTATTCTGCATATTAGCAGACCTAGCTCCTAATAAATGGGTTTGATTATCCCAGGAAGAGCAATGACTCCTTTCTTCATTCTCTGGTTCCCTGCTAATAGTCATAGTCTAAGAAAAACCCTTACTGTCTTTCTCAGCCAAATTATCTATTCATCCACCCTACTGCCATCACCAGAAACTAGAATCGCAAATCTATCATATCCTAAGAATAAGTAGACGAGAATAAGAAATTAGAC
>NW_026652532.1:0-40128 GCF_009828535.3 Hylobates moloch
GCCCAGGCAGGTGTGGCTGCTGCAGCCAAGGCCAGAGGGACCCACACGTGCATCTCAACATGGGGGGTTCACCGCAGGGGCTGCATCCAGGTGCCACTGGGGGGTTCCACCGCAAGCATGGCAGGGGTGGCAGAGGGTCATGGTCAGCAGAATTGGCCCTGGGAACGCCCTCCCTTCCCCTGCAGGTGCCCTCACCCACAGCCCCTGGATGCTGAACACCCTGTCCTGGGGCTGCGGGAGGGGACACGATGCCCACAGCGGGTGACCCTGACCCGCCCCCCTTGTGCCCAGGAATGTTCCTGTCAGTGGCTGCCGGGGACAGGGTCTCCACGCTGGCATCAGGGGCCGGCCTGGAGGTCAGCGTGCAGGGCCCGTTCCTGAGTGTGTCCGTCCTGCTGCCTGAGAAGTTCTTCACCCACACCCACGGCCTCCTCGGGACACTGAACAACGACCCCACCGACGACTTTACCCTGTGCAGCGAGCGCATCCTGCCCCCAGGCACCAGTCCCCGGGAGCTGTTCCAGTTTGGGGCCGACTGTGAGTGACTGTGGAGTATATGGGGCAGATGGGGTGGGGGGACTGGAAACACGGCACGGGCAGGGCTTGGGGACCAAGGGGAGCCATGCCCAGTGAGGCCCCGGTCATGTATCTTCCAGGGGCCGTGCACAACGCGTCCTCCCTGCTCACCTACGACTCCTGGTTCCTGGTCCACAACTTCCTGTACCAACCCAAGCACGACCCCACCTTCGAGCCCCTCTTCCCTGGTGAGACCACAATCAACCCCAGCCTGGCACAAGAGGCAGCCAAACTACGTGGGGACGATCATTTCTGCAACTTCGATGTGGCAGCCACTGGGAGCCTGAGCACGGGCAATGCCACTCGGGTGGCCCACCAGCTCCACCAGCATCACATGCAGAGCCTGCAGCCAGGTGAGGGCGGGCAGTTGGGGGCGGGCGGGGGAGGTGGGCACCTTGTCCTGGGACAGGACCCCCCGGGGTGGCCACATGTGTGCATGCATGGCAGCTCAGGCCTGTCGTCTGCACTCTGCCCCCTTCCCAGTGGTGTCCTGTGGCTGGCTGGCCCCACCTCACAACGGACAAAAAGAGGGCAACAGGTACCTGGAGGGTTCCACCATCTACTTCCACTGTGACAATGGCTACAGCCTGGCCGGGGCAGAGACCAGCACCTGCCAGGCTGAGGGCACCTGGTCCTCACCCACCCCGAAGTGCCAACCAGGTGAGGACACTCTGCTCATACACCTGCCTGCACCTGTCCCCACTCACCACCACAGAGGGCCCCCTCCCTGACACTCGCTCCCTCACCAGGACGCAGCTACGCGGTGCTGTTGGGCATCATCTTTGGGGGCCTCCCAGTGGTGGCGGCGGTTGCGCTCGTCTATGTGCTGCTGCGCCGCAGGAAGGGCAACATGTGAGACCCCCCAGCCCCTCTCCCAAGACGCCGGGGCAGCCGGTGGGACCGCCAAGCCTACTTCTAACTGCCCAGCCTGGAAACAGGAACCTAAAGGTATTAATGACAGAGATAGGAGAGGGCTGGGGCCCTGCTCATTTTGTCTGGAGCTTAACTCACTTGAGGTAAAAGTTTGTGCCTGGCCGAGAGGTTGGTAAATGAGGGAGAAACTGCAAAAAGGAGAGCCACTGATTGTAGGAATCCCCAATTCTAAATATAACTGAGGACAAAGCCCTGGCTGCCCCTGCACTCTGTGTGTGGGGGAAGACGGTATGGAGCCCAGCTTCCAACTCACTTGGTCAAATGAGGAAACTCTGGGAAAAACACAAGCCTCTACAGTCAGCACTGCCTGGGGAGGAGAGTGGCTGTAGGTGCTCAAGGAGGCGAAACTTCATTCCCCAGGCCTGGGCACCGGAGGAGGGCAGCCTGTGTGCTGTGCTGGACAGTGCTGTTCAGCTTCTCCCCAAGTGGGAGCCAGGAGCTGCTGAGGAAGGGTGATATGGAACAAAAGAGAGAACCTGGGTCTGAGGCATGTGGTGGTTTTAACGGATCTGGGTTTCTAATGAGACACCCCCGGTGCTGATGTGACAAAATCTCACTGTTGTGTACAGTGTTGTGTCTTCCAGGGCAGGAGATGGTGGTTTCTGTCCCGGGGGCTGAGCCCTGCAGGAGGCTGGACTAGCACAGAGAGATGCCGAGATCCGTGAGCACAGGGCAGGGTCCACCCTGGGGTGGCAGAGCTGGGAGGGAGGCCTGCAGGGGCCCCAGGGGCCTGTGCTTGGGTCATGTGCGAGGACAGTGAGGAAGATGGGACCCAGGCAGGATGGGGACACCCATAACCCTCCTCCTGAGGACCCAAAGAGAAGGCAGAGCTGCCTCAAATCTTTCCATATGATAATTAACTTTGTGTGTCAAATTAGGTAGGCCCCAGAACCCAGTCATGTGCTCAAACAGAATTCTAGATGTGTCTGTGAAGGTATTTTTTAAGATGGGATTCACATTTAAGGCAGTAGACTTTGATTAGCGTTCATCTGTTTTTTGCTTGTTTTTTTGTTTTTTGTTTCATTTTTGTTTTAAGACAGGGTCTTACTCTGTTACTCAGGCTGGAGCGTGGTGGTGCAATCATGGCTCACTGCAGCCTCAGCCTCCTAGGCGCAAACAATCCACCCACCTCCGCCTCCTGAGTAGCTGGGACTACAGTTGTACAGCACCACATGTGGCTAATTATTTTATTTTATTTTTTGTAGAGACTGGGTTTTGCCATGTTGCCCAAGCTCATCTCAAATTCCTGAGCTCAAGTGACCCACCCACCTCAGCCTCCCAAATTGCTGGGATTACAGGTGTGAGCCACCGCACCTGGCCAAGTTCATCATTTATAATGTGAGTCATGTCCTTTACCCAATCAGTTAACAGCCTTGATAGAAATAAGATAAAGACTGAGCCATCTGTTACCTCTGAGATGACAATAAGAAACACATCACCCAGGTGGAGATGACAGAGACCTTGCTTGGGTGAGAGCCCTATCAGATCCATGTCACCCCAGGTCCATGTTATAAGTGACAGCACAGTTTTAGCCCAGCAACACCCAGCCCCAGGCCTGCTGCACCCACACTCTGCCCATCAGCCCCAGAGCAGTGTGTCCTGCACCAGTCTGTGCCTCTTCCCAAACGCAGCTGTGCTCCTTGGCTCACCTGCTCTGGTTCCTCTAACTTTCAACCAGCGTCCTTCACCTCCCCTTCCTCAGACACAAGCAGGCCATGTGGACCCAGAACAGGATTCTTTCGGGGCTTAAGTTTTACTTCGATTTTTTTTACACTTTTCAAACTAAGCTTGGTTTGACCCAAATCAACATCTTTCAACCTCCACCAAAGTCTCCAATGAGATATTTTTATTTTAAACAAAGAATTTCTCCTTGAAAAAACATTATTAGGGTGAGGCAATATGAACAATGGATACAGCTAAAAGTTAAACTGAATATATGTCAGATCTAGTTGTTTGAGGAAAATCAGGTGTTGTTTGAAGAACTGACAACAGAAGTCACTCCTGAGCTAGACTTGGTAAAAGTCACCAGCCAAGATGACTGTACAAACCCAGAGAACAGAAGGGAGGTTTTTGCTCACTTCCTATCCTCATCCTCAGGCCGCAGCCCAGAGATGTGCAGAATCCCTGCACTCGCCGAGGCATCTTTAGATCCAAAGCAGCAGCTGGGGACTCCAGAGCCCTGGTGCTTATTTGAGTCTGAGTAGCATTCTCAGGAGAAACTGGGGAGGGATCCCTGGCTTTTGCTGGGACCAGAGTATTGAGAAGTCATCAACACTGAAGCACTGAAGCCACTGCTCAGGGTGCAGGTGAGTCTGGCAGATGCTCCCGGGGATGCAGAGAGGGAGGGCAGCTGAGTCAGCACAGGCTGGGAAAGGGAACCTGCAGACAGATAGTTATAGGTGCTGGGACAGTGACCAGGGTTAAGCTGTTTGGGGGTATGAGCCAGAGGAGGATGACACAGGCTCAGGACCTGACCCTGGACATCGAAAGACTGTTCCTACCTGTGCAGTGAGAGAGGAACATGAGGAGGGATCCAGGCCCAGGTGGACACGGCCCTCCTGAAATCTGAGTGCTGTGCTGGGCTGCAGAGGCCTTTGTTATCTTCTCCACATGCCTGGTGGGGAGGGGCTGTTCATATAAATTTGTTTAATCCACTGGTGATCTCTGACCCACCCTGAGGATCAGCTGAGGTCTGAGCTTGGTTCTTTAGACAGAGGATCTGAGAGGTGAGTTTACCCCATGGGAGGGACCAAGGAGGAAGCAGCTGCTGGGACCTTCCACAGACCTGTGAGCAGGAGACTCTGCCCAGCTCCGGAGGACACAGCTGCTGAGTCCCCAGCAGCAAACACAGGCTTTGCTGCCCTAGCCCTGGGGAGATTGGGGGGTGGCACAGCTGCAGTTGCTCCTGTGCAGATCCTGAGACAGACCCGCAGTGCCCCCTGCTGCTCGCTGGCCACCCTGCAGTCTCTCAGTGGGAATTGTGTGAGTGGAGTCAGCTGAGAGCCAGGCCACTGTCAGGCCACAGAATCTGTGAGTCAAGACTCTGGCTCTGCCCCATGCTACTGATAGGAATAAAAATCCTTTGCTCATGAGGTTTTTCTGGATTTCCAAGAGAAGCCCCTGTGGGAAATCTGATGACCATCCAATGTGAGGAGGTTGCAGGGAGCGGGGAATGCAGACGGCTCTGGAAGCCAAGACCTGAACATCTCCTTCCACAGGGGCCAGGGAAGGAGGCAGCTGATGGTTGGATATTGTAAATGGGAAAATGTCTCACATTTCTGGCCTCCATCCTGGATGATTTTGCTCTTAGGCCACACATGTTGCTGCCCCTCCTGCCACACAAGATGTTTGCCCTGAGACCCCAATGCCATGGATGGAGGATCAGCACAGCCTGAGCCATGGACCCTGAGAGATGAGTGTGGTGTCTGCTTTGCATGGTGCAAAGGGACATGCTTTAGTCCATTCCGGAAGTATTAGGAAAAGACCAGGACAAAGCAGCAGTGAGACAGGCATGAGGATGTCAAGGTGAAACCATGGAAGGCCACTGTGGTGAAGCAGAGGACGGAGAACAGGAGCGGTGGAGGCGTCCCCAGGGGCAACACCAGGTTTTGTCCACTGAGATACAAATTTACTTGTTCAGGTCACCTTAGTCCCCTGGATCTTCATGAAGTGAAAAATCAGTGAAGTCTTTGTGCTTTCTGACATTCTGGGCCTCTCTTCCTTCATCTTCCTTTGCTGCCCCAGCTTGAAGAGGGTCTGCAATGCCATATTCACTGAGGAGCTCTGAGGTGGTGTGGTCCTCCCTGCATGGACATTTTCCATCAGAGGCTGAGACTTGATTCTCTCCTCCTGAGGTAGATCAAGTGCTGAGCGCCTCTTCTCAAATGCAGCTCACTCCCCGGCTCACTGAATGAGAGACTGTTATCTAGATGTGTTTCTCTTATTTCCACCCAGTGACCTTCTTGTTAAAACAATACATATCTCCTTTGTTTAAGGGGCAGCGGTGGCCGCAGGTGCTCCTCATGCTTGAAGGAATGGGAGGGGAGTGTCCACATTGGCCTTCACCTCTGATCAAGACTGAAGAGAACGACAAAGATAATAAGGAGGATCACATTCCTCATGTGGAGGAATTCTACTTTAAAACGTCAATGAGTGAAGAGGCCCTCGTCCTTTGATAAATGTATAGTCAAAGATTTCGCCCCTGTTCACTTCCATTACACCAACAATGAGGATGTGATTTTTAGACACACGTGCACACAACTTTCATATCATTGCAGTTTTGAAATTGAAATAACAACACAGACTGGAAGTTAAACCATTTATATTTCCACCGCTATTCCAGCAAGTGCAGAAGAAATCCAGGCCATTTTGGAATTATGAAGTGTTCAATAGCACCTTTATTCTTGTATATGTTCAGAAGTGACATGAGGAGTGGATTCCGTGTGATCCAGGACCTGTTCTTTGAAACAAAAGTCAGCACTGTGGTCACTGAGTTTCCAAAGCTACCCACAGAGATGAACTTTGCTGCAGAATTAATTTTACCATAGAAGCATGCTGTATTTCTCTGTTTTACCTGCTATATTTAAATCTTAATCTAATTAAATAGCATTCTCCATTAAGCTATGACAACAGGTGGGATTTGTGAGGGTGCAGGCTTTAGTGTCCTATGAACATTAGTGAGCGTGTCGCATCTAAATACAAAGTAGACATCAGAAGTGAGCACTAACCTCCTGGTACCTGGAGTCTATTGACTCTATGAACTAGTGGATGAGAACATTACGTCATGCCAGCCCCACCTCCATTGCTTCAGTTTCTTGTTTTCTTTGCCACCACGCTCCTCCTTAACAACGAAGTCTTTAATTCTCAGCACTACATTTGTCAGCCTGCTGTGGGCAAGGCCAGCCCTGGTGCTGTCCCTGCTGTGGACACTGAAGGGAGGACAGAAGTCTCCCTGTGCCAACAGGGGGGTCTCTGAGCCAAGGAAAAGACATTGGGGAGGGTGGCAGTTCAGCTCAGGCATAGACTGAACCAGACCCTTCATTGCAGGCTGCCTTCTGGGTGTGATTGAACCTCAGCATCGTATATACATTAGTGGTAAAATTCCTCTCAGACCCTTGCAATTGTATGGTTGCATTCAATTAAGTTTTTAAAATACTTTGTGTTTATTTGATGACAATCTGGGTGAGAGTTTTGTACATGGATATTTACTTTTTGTTATAGTAGAAATACATGTTGTTAACATTAATAAAATAAACATCATATGCTAGCACCTGCAGAGATTGTATTTGTGTTACATTTCCCCATCTTCCTGTGCAATTCTGAGAGTCAGTATAGTACCAGATCACAGAGTAATAGCCTCATCCTCAGGTTGCAGCCCAGAGATGGGTAAAAGCTCTGCATTATCCAACGCATTTTTGGATCCAGAGAAGTGGCTGAGGAACCTGAAGCCCTGATACATATTTTAGTCCGAGTAGTAGGTCAGGAGATAGCTGGGAGGGCTCGCTGGCTTCTGCTGATGATAGTGTATTGCACAGATAACCAATATTGAGGCCTCTATGCAAGGTGCAGGAGTCTGGCTGGTGCTCCCAGAGATGCAGAGAGGGAGGGCGGCTGAGTGGGAAGAGGGAACAGTCTGG
This sequence comes from Hylobates moloch, assembly GCF_009828535.3. Lineage (NCBI taxonomy): Eukaryota > Metazoa > Chordata > Mammalia > Primates > Hylobatidae > Hylobates > Hylobates moloch. The sequence goes on from NW_026652532.1 coordinate 7,146, forward strand.
GAGAGAGAACCTGGAAACACAGACACTCTAGGGTTCTGAGTGTCTCTGCAGTGAGAGAGGAGCACAAGGAGAAGAGGAGCCCAGGCCGTGGTGGACATAGGCTTCTGTGGCCCCACCCACGCGGACCTGGGTTGCCTCAGGCCTCTCTTATCCCTGGCCCATTGGTCCCCCAAAGAAGGGGATGCTTATGCAAATGTGTTTCCATGCAATGTCTCTCTCTCCTCCATGTATTCAGAGTCTGAGGCCTGGGGACGAGTAAGTGCAGCAATCAGCAAGCCTCCTGTTTACCTGAGGGGAAGGACCTGGGAGGAGGCAGAAGCTAAGGTCATGGCTCTAGCAGGCCCCAAGGAACTGAGTTCTGCCAATAACCACGGGGACTTGGATGCAGATTTTTCTCAGTCAAGCTTTAGGTGAGCCTGCAGCTCCAGTTGGCATCCTGACTGCAGCCTTGTGACACTGGAGCAAGAGAACTCAACGAAGCCACACCCAGACTCCTGACTCACAGGAACTGTGAAGTGATAGATTTGGGTTATTTTAAGCCGCTAAGTTGGTCATATTGTTGCACAGTAATAGATAACGAATATGCTAACTATAATCTAGTATTGACTTATTGGTGCTTAATCTTAAGATTTTTTATTTATCCTGAATGATTTCTAACCAATAAACTATGTAATTTGCCAATTTAAAAAATTCATTAGAAAGTAGTAACAGTGAATATAAAAGTGCCATAAGAGGAATGAATTTAGAAACTCTCACTATTTGAGGCATTTAGAAAAACAAAATGTTAACATGTATATAAAGAGAATATTATATTGAATCTTCACATACTTATCACCAAGATTAAATAAGTATAAATAATTTGACAAATCTCCTTTATTGTAATCTTTATTTTTATTTTTGGCTCTTTATTCAGGAGGCCCTTGGGATTGGACCAAAGCCCCCAGCCTGTATCACATTATGCTGTCACTATCTGACCAGTCCTAGGTCTCCAAGCAAACACAGAAACTCCTAACAGGTAGGAGAGTTCTTGGGGGCTTAGAGAAGCCTTCTCAGGAGCCATGCGCAAGGGCCAGACCTACTTTTTGGAGACATGAAGTTCTTTATCCCACTGTGGTCTGCAATGTGCCTAGACTATGGCTTGCAAAGTTAGGTGTGTGCTTGTGGGACAATTTCCTCACCAGAGATTCAGGGGAGTGCCACAGCTCCTGGTGTTCTAGTGGACCTGTGAGGACAGGGTGAGAGTGGTCATTGTTGCAGGTGACATTAAGTGATGGCTGACATAACAGCATCAGACCCCTCAATTCTTAGGGAAGAGCTGACAGAGAAATGGATCCTTCAGCTGCTGTTGGTCACAGGCTATTACAATGAGTGATTGACAACCCAGGGAGGCAGAGGGCAGGTTTGTGTCTCAGTTTTCCCTGTGTCTGGAGCACTGTGCGGCTGTTCATGCTTTTGCCCAAAGTTGAACAGTAATAATCAGTCTCATCCTCAGGCTGAACCCGGAGATGGTCAAGGAGGCTCTGTTGCCTGAATGAGAGCTAGAGAACGGAGCCAGAATCCCTGAGGGTTGATTGGTGCTAACCCACATGAGGAGTTTGGAGGCAGCACCAGGAAACTTGCAACCAGTCAGCACCGTTGTATCCAGTGTTGTTGCTGTTCCCAGTGCAGGCGATGGTGACCATCTGACTCAGAGACCCTAATACCAAGGCTTCCTGGGTCAGCCCACGTTGTGCCCAGGACCCAGAATAAAGAAGAGAAGGCCACAGGGAGGGTGATTCTGGAGTTCCAGCCAACAGCATAGCCTGGGCACCTGGGGAAGGGCAGAATGTTGGGGTTCAATCAGGCTGGTGGGAAAAATATTAAAGATAGTTATAGTAATAGTCAAAAGCTCTCTTGAAAGGCCTGAGAGTTTCCATAGCTTCAGATTGCTCTGCTGAAGGCAGTCAGGGTCTCTTTGCAGGAGCCAAAAAGATTAGGGCACCAGTACAAAGGACTGTGGGAAGTTGATCTTACTAACTTGCTTACTTATATGGGTTTAAGGCTAACCTTTGTCCTACCGCCGGTACTTTACTGCCTCCTACCGTCGGCAGAAGCTTATTACCCGCAAATGGTGTTTGCTTTAGGCCTCCTCAGAACCTGGCCTTTAATCTTTACCCTCTAGTGGTGTTTACTCACAACTTTTGTTAATTAGTCTTACTGAATAAATGCAAGCCTGACTAGCAGATCAGGGCCCAGTCGCAACTGTTTACAGAACTCAGCTTGGAGCCTGGAAGCAGCTGGGACCCTCAGCTGGACCCTGGCAGAACAGACTGTGCGTCAGTGTACTTTATTCCTCCGTCGCTGAATCACGGGTCTGCAGGAACAGACCCCCCGCAGCTAGTGCCCCTGTTAAAGGAGCGCTGCCCCAGCAGAGCTCCTACGTCCTCCTTGGGCCATGATCCTAGAATCTGAGGGGTCAGGCGTCTATGTAGGGAGTAAGAAGAGTGAGGAGGAGAGGGGTCAAAGCCATGGTAGGGCACTACTGGGCTCTACCTTCTGAGATTCTCCGCGTAGACAGAACACCTCTAATTGCTTTTGTTCCTGCCCATACCCTAGGGGAGGGAAGTGGCCTTCATACAAATCTATTCTTCCCCTGACTGTCTCAGCCCAAGCCTGTGCCCTAAGTCTGTCCTTTTAGGGTGTTTATTTGAAAAATGAAAGATGAGAAGAGCCTGGCCTGGCACTCCCCAGGGGCTGCAGGGAACACCAGGCAGTAGGGCCCACACTGGGAGCCAGATGGCTGCTTCCCGCTGAGAGCACACCCATCAGACCTTTGGAAGAGCTGCTGGATGGCACCCCTTGCTGTCCCAGGCAGCGATTGGCTGTGGCTCTGGTTCACTTCAACTTCATTCCAGGATGTGGGCGGGCAAACCAAATTCTCCTGAGACCCCTGATGACATAATGTCAGAGAGACAGGAGAACTTGGAAAAGCGCCAGCCAGTCTCCCGCCTCCTGCTCAGAAATGATCCATGTCCTGTCTGTTCATCTCATTGGCCAAAGTTAGTCACATGACCAAGCCTGAGGACAGCAGGGTGAGAAGGCACAACATGCATTTCCAGCAAAGAGGGGTGTTGCCCGTTATAAGTTAGAGTTTTACTTTATTCCCATTTTGAAGGTGAGGAAACAGAGATAAAGTTGTGCTAAGTAAATTGTCCAAGTCAGCACCGTCCAGTAAGATCTTCTGCCATGATGGGAATGTCCTGCGTCTGCACTCTCTGGCATGGGAACCACGGGTCACATGAGTTAATGCCGTAGTTGAAACACAGCCTGTGGGACTGAGAAATATAATTTTTAATCTTATTCAAGTAATTTAAATTTAAACATCCACATGCAGTTAGTGGGGGTGTACTGGACACTGTAGGTTCGAGGGTAAAAAAGTAGAGGTGGAACCAAATTTGATCCAGCCCTATGGGAAAAGGAAGGACATCATTGTCCACTCAGCTCTGTGACTGCTCTTGTTTGTTGTCTCATATATTCTAAAATCTAAACTCCGAGGATACAAGAACTTGTGTTAGATTATTATTCATCTTTGTATCCTATGCTTGAAAAGTACTCCCTGGAAGAATAAATAAAGATGACGGTCTATATATTTTCATGAACTTTCTGTAAAAATTTAAAGTATTTGTGGGACGTCTGGTTTGCCAAAAGTTAAACTGCACAGTGAATGAGAGAAGATTCCATTTGAATAGGTAATGGGTTTTCTGACCCCATTTTGCGTAGAACATTATCCATCCATGGAAACTGTAATTTGAGTTCTAGGCACCTGTTTTCCTACCAGATGGGAAAGCAGAAGCAGAGAGCTAATGCCTCCAGCCTCATGTGCAGTACGAATGGGATTCCTTGCCAAAGGCTTCTTGATAGATGCAGGTTTTCCACATTCTCCTGTTCTCAAACTAATGTGACCCCTCCCTGGACATATACAGAAATAGCGATATATTATTTTTGTCATAACAGCGAGCAGGTTGCTACTGGAGTCTGACTTGTGGACACAAAAGATGTTTCTAAATGAACTGTAATGCAGAGAGCTTCCCTTATCACAAGGAATGATCCAGCCCACAGTGTCAATAGCGCCGATGTTTAGAAACATAGCTTTGAACTACGTGTGTTCCATGCAGTGATCACAAAGGGATTAGAGGATCACCCTTCAAGACTTGGGAGAAAATGTTTGTGTTTTGGAAAGAAAATGCAGGAACTATGAACAGAAAATTTTACCTCCAAAGTTCAAGCAGGAGATAGGAAAATGCAGCCCTCACTGGTGGGGACAGGCTGAGGGCAGATCAAGGTAGGGACATTCTGGGGAGATTTTGTCTCACTTCCCCATGAGGCTGGAGTACTGTGTGATAACTGCTGCTGTCATAAGATTGACAGTAATAGCCTCATCCTCAGACTTCAGTCCAGAGATGGCGAGGGAGGCAGAGTTGGAGGAGCTGTCGATGGAGCCAGAGAACCGATCAGGGACCCCAGAGGGTCTTCGGTTATCCTCATAGATCACAGTGGTGAGGGCACTGCCCAGGCGCTGCTGGTACCAGTGCACATAGTTGCTGGCAATGCTGCAACTGCTGCGGGTGCAGGAGATGGTGACCGTCTGCCCCGGAGACCCCGACACAGAATGGGGCTGAGTGAACACAACCTCAGCCCAAGACCCTGCAAGGAGGAGCAACGCAGAGATCAGTGAGGACAGATCAGGGCTGGTTCCCAGGGAGAAGGCAGAGGTCATCATCCCAGGTGACATCCAGGAGCCCTCCCTGAATTCCCTGTAGGCAGCCACCTGTGCAGTGAGCGAGGAGGGTGAGGAGGAGTGGAGCCCAGGCCATGGTGGAGACGCCCCAGGCTCTGCTTCCTGAGCCACAGCCAGGAATGAGCCACCAGCCCTTCTTATCTTTCAGTATAATGCTCAGGGTGGGAAATCCCCATGCAAATCTTCCCCATTTTAGAGGTGGTGCAAGCCCCACCTTCGACCTCAGTAGGATCTTCAGCTGAGAAAAAGACTATAGGAAGGAGAAGACCCAGAGAGGGCACAGAAACACCTGCCAGATGCAGGGGAAAACGGGCTCACATGTGCGGAGCTGGGGAGCTTGAGCAGGTGAGCAGGTGCTTAGGCCACAGCGCCATCTGGTGAATTCAGGAGACATGTGGACCGTGGGCGGGGGCTGGTCCTCAGGACTCATGCCCCTCCCCACTGCTCCCCTCACAATTCCAGCCTTTTCAGACTGTTTTTTTTTTCACTTAGCAATATGCATATAGTCTTCTTCCATGTCTTCTTGTGGCCTTATAACGCCGTTTTCTTGCAGAATGACATCTCATTGTATGCATTATCAGGGCTTGTGTATCCCATTCACCTATTTAAGGACACATTTAATTCTTTTCATGTTTTGGCAATTGTGTTTCAAGCAGCTATAAACATTTCTGTGCAGGTTCTTGCGTGATACAAGTATCTCATGCAGGTAAATATCTAGGAATGTTGTTTCTGAATTGCATGTTAAGAATTTGTTTAACTTTGTCAGAAACTGCTAACCTGTTTTCAAAAGTGGCCGTAGCATTTTTCACTTCTCACAGCAATGCATGGATTCCTGTCGCTCCACATCCTGTAAAGCATCTGCTGTTGTCAGTATATTGAATTTTAGGCTTTCTAATAGGAGCCTATTGTTGTCTTGGTATTTTAATTTGCAATACCCCTGATGTATAATAAATATTTAGATAAATATTTATTTATAAATATTTATTGATGATATAAATATAATTATAAATATATAACACAAATACAAATAAGACATGTATAAATCATTCATATATTATATAATGTATAATATTAATATGTATATTATATATAATAATAATATAAATCAAATAAATTCCCCCAGAGATAAAAATATATTTTTATGCCTCTTTAAACATCTAATTACTTTTATGCACTCTGGATTATTTTAATATTATGCTGCAGATTTCTGATTTATGGTCTTTCTTTTAATGCTACTATGATTTGTCCTGTACTGTTGTGTTCTTTCAGCTTGATCCTTCGGAGGATTGCTTTTCATTATTTTTAACAGTTGTTCTAAGGGATCCTCCATGCTCTGTCTAGTTTAGACTTCCTGCCCGTTCAGCCACTGGGTTCATTAGGCTTTTTCCACTCTGGTGGGTGAAAACTCAGAAGTCTCTGTTTCATCTGAGCTCTAGTCATTTATTGGGTTACTATCCACCAATGGAAGTTAATTCTTTGATAGCAGTTTTTTGCTTACTTTATGAGGTTTAATTCTATTTATATTTCTTAAGATGCATCTGAAGGCAAGGGGACCCTATGCACATATGTGGGGCCCTTTCTCTGCCTGGCTCCCTCTTCTCTCTTACTCTGCTGCTGATATACCAACCATTTCAGTTGTAAGATTTGAAATCAGTGCAGCGAGACCAGCCTGTTCTTCTTACGGCTTGAGGTGTAGTCTGGGAATTGCTTCGGGCAGAACACCAGGGTGATCACAGGGCTGACCTCATTCTCGCTCTATCTCCAGGATCACAGTCATGAGCTGCCTAATTTCTGGTGTCCTAAAAAGTTGTATTTTATTATTGTGTCCTTCCTCTTATGGTTTATGGTGATAAGACTTCTACTACCTCTTACTTTATTATTATTACCAGCTACAGTCATGATCTGCTTCTCAGAGTCCTTTTTTTCCCTTTAAACTGTAAATCTTCTAAGTCTATCCAAGCCTCAAATTTCACATTTTTGAAAAAAAAACTCTTGCAGTGAAATCCGCTTCCTTACTTGATTGCCCTGATTAATGTAATCCACCACCCACCTGATCCAAACAGTGTCGGTGTGCTGGTACTAAGTTTGATATAGAGACCCCAAAGGGAATAAGCACCTGCAGAGGTGAGCACAATTCCCAACAATTCTTCCCTATGAGTTTCCTTGTCCCAGTCATTTTTTCCTATTCAAGGAGATGTCTGATGTCACAAAAGACATGATTTTGCAATTTTAAGTATAATTTCCAAATTTCCATTTGAATGATGTCACCTACATTATCATCCTAAGGAAAAAACGTATTGTACTATCCAGAAGTAGATTTTCTGGGATGCCATTTTGGAAGACCTGTTTCAGCCATGGGTAAAAATATGGTCTGTTTTCTGGTCTCTTGTCTCTGGAACAAGATATATAGAGGCTGCAAAGTCTGTCCTATTCCTATTGATATCCTCAGGCTGAGGAATAAAGTTGGGACATTCTTTTATTAGGAATCACTCCTGTGTCAAATCCACCTGCCTTCCTCAGTCCATGAAAAATGACTGAGGTGCGGGGAAGTTTTGCCCTCCCGGTCAGGACACTAACATCAAGAGGCCACACAGACAAGTGTGGCAAAGTGGTGACCGTCTTTGTGGGGTGGTTCATGCTCCAGTTTGGATTTAGTCCTCAGAAAAGTCCCTTCTGTGATGGCAAATGAGCTCAATATTTCCATAAATGTGTCCTTGGCAGGGGTTGCCTGAGGACTGGCTTTGGACCTAAAGGGCCAGAATGCTCCATCCATAAAAAAGCAGACTGAAAAGGGTGTATTTTTCCACTTTCTTTTTGAATTTAGAGCTCAAAAGAACTTTCATAATAGAGATGAAGATTTAAGAGATCAGCTCTGTTGTTTCATTCATGTTCTCAAGTACTTCAAAGGGTCTGGACTTCTGAGATATTCAACATATTCCCTTCACCAGTTTGGCAGTGACAATTTCAACCAATAAAGCTTCCACCAACATAAAGGGGTGCCTCCTGCCCCCAGAATGGCTCAGGTGGTCCATGCTACCAAAAGCTCACATTCAAGAGAAGCCATTTTCCTCACTGGGTATCACCTGCAAATGCAAACACCACAAAGTCACATGGTCTTGACACGAAATGGCCTTTATTGAGGGAAAATTACAAGAATGGCTCAGCAAAAGCCACAGCTTTTCCACCCTCTCATGCGCCTCACAGGGAGCAAAGTGAGCAGGGCTGGGGGCGGTGGGATGGATGTGGATAAAGAGCCATCCCTGAGAGCTGGTCAGAGGAGCAGCTGGCTTGGTGCCTGCTGGGTCCAAGTGTTCACACTGCACGCCCTGCATGTCTACAAGTCTGACCCCCATTGACAACCCTACACATCAAAGCCACATTTAACTTCCTTGGTAGAAACACTACACTCATGGTGTCACACACAGATGCTGGGAATTGTGTTTGTCCACACGACTCTGGAGAGGACGCTTGGAAGCATGCACCTGATTTCTCCTGGACTCCTCATCATGTGCCTTTCTTTTTGCTGATGTTTAACATGCATGATCACATTATAATAAAGCAACAAACCACAACTGGGAGAACAGCTTTTATGAGTTCTGTGAGTCCTGAGGTTTGTCATGGAGCCTGTGGATGGTCTTCAAAACCCAACACACCACGATACAGGTCCTGTTTGACACAAATTGTGGTATTCATTTCCTATTGCTTCTGTAACTGTAGGGTGCCCTAAACAACAGAAACATATTTTCTTACAGATCTGTAGGTCGGAAGTTTAATACAGAACTCAGTGGAGTAAACCCAATGTGTCTGCAGGGGTGTGTTTGTCTCTGCAGTTCCTAGGTGAGACTTTTTTGTCTTTTCCAGCATAAAATGGACTAACACAACAGAATATTCTGAAACACCACACAGGCCATAGAAGTAACCATAGGTGAAAGGAGTGCCTTGATACATAAAAATATTAAAATGCTGCACTTATATGCTGCAACTAAAGCATTGTGGGGGTTTTGTTTTTGTTTTTGTAGAGATAGGGATCTCCTTGTATTGCCTAGGCTGGTCTTGAACTCCTAGCCTCAAGCAACCCTCCTACCAGGGCCTCCCAAAGCATTAGGATTGAGATTACAGACATGAGCCACCATGCCCAGCAAAAAGCACTGTTTAGAGATACATTTATAGTTATAAATGCCCATATTAATAAAAAGACAGATCTCAAATAAGTAACCTCAATTTCTACTTTAAAAATCTGGAAAAACAGAAAGGCAAATGAAATATAATGAATGCAAGCAGGAGGAAGGAAATGAAGATTAGAGTAGACATTAATTAAAGAGAACTCTAAAAACAATAAGAAAAATATCAAAACCAAAAGTGTTTTAAAGATTAACAAAATTGACAAACCTTTAATTAGACTAATACAAAAAATGAGAGTTGAAGAAAAAAATCACTCCAATACTAAAATCAGTAAAAAGAGAAGACATTACTAAGTACCTTATATAAAGAAATAAAATAGTGAAAGAATAGCAGAAGAAAACTCATGTTAAAAATTAGATAACCTTGATGAAAGGGACAAATGCCTAATAAGACAAAAACTACCCAAACTAACTCGAGAACAAATGGAGAATCAGAATTGACAAGTTAGAAGACTGAATTAGTAATAATAATGCTAGTAACCTCAAAGAAAAGCTGAGGCCCAGATAGTGTCTATGTTTAATTCTACCACACATTTAAAAATGAATAGTCATTAAATCTTTAAAAGTTCACTGGAAGCTGGGTGTGGTCGCTCACGCCTGTAATCCCAGCACTTTGGGAGCCTGAAGTGGGAGAATTGCTTGAGCCCAGGAGTCTGAGATGAGCCAGGGCAATGTGGTGAAATTTGTCTCTACAAAAAATACACACAAAAATTATCCAGACTTGGTGGCACACACCTGTAGTCCTAGTTAGGAGGCTGAGGTGGGAGGATGGCTTGAGCCCAGGAAGGGGATGTGGCAATGAGCCGAGATCACATCACTGCACTCCAGCCTGAGTGACAGAGCCAGACCCTGTTTCAAACAAACAAACGAAAACAAAATTCCAAAAAGGTTCACTGGGATACATATATTTAAAAAGGCAGATCATAGCAATTGTTAATAAGGATATGTAGAAATATACTCGAAACAGTGCAGGTGGGAATTTTAAAAAGGGCAGCCACTTTAGAAAAAAGTTAGTACTTACTCAACATGTTAAACATAGAGTTACAGTATGACTGAGGTTTCCTAGGTACATAACTCAGGGAAATATGTGTGTGTGTGTGTGTGCGCACACGCGTGCGTGTGTGTGTGTGTGTGTGTGTGTATCAAAATGTATATCATGACTGCCTAATAGCAACAAAGTGGAAACATCTTAAATATTTAATTGGGTTTATAAATGAATAATTAAAATGTAGCATATCCATATAATGGAATATTGCTTGAAAATTTCAGAAGAATTTAGTACTGATATTTTATACAATGTGAAAAAATTTTGAGAACAGTATGCAAACTTTAAAAAGCCAATCACAAAATAATATATATCAGATGACTTTATTTATGTGAAATGTCAATAACAGACAGATCCATTAAGAAAAAAAGTAGATGAGTGTTTGTTAAGATCTGCGGGTGAAAGGAACGGGGACTGATGCTAATGTGTATTGGGTTTCTTTTAGGGTGATGCAAATATTCTAAAATTAGATCATGGTTATGATTGCCCAACACTGGGAAGATTCTAAGAAAATTGAACTATACATACAATATGAGAATTTCATGCCACAAGAAATAAATCTTAATAATAATGTAGAAAATGCCTGACAGAAAAAACATTGTTATTTAAATTTACATTTGAAATCAATTTTCTTAAAAGTTTGCAAAGTGAACCTGTCACTTCATGGAAAACAATCCACAATGTTTATAGGCATTGTCAAAATTTCAGCTCACAAGCAAAATTTAGAAAATGTGTTTCCCCACCTATAAGGTTGACATCTTGCAGATATTTAAATGTTTTCCTGGGTAAAAGCAATGCTCATATTAAGGAATGTGACTTTTTAATCTTGTCTTAGAAGTTACGATGGCATTATTTGGAAGAACGGCATAACTCAATGTAACAATATTTTTCAAAAGACCAATGCATAATATTATAAAATCATGTATGAATAAAAGATGCATTCAAATTGCAGGAAAAATCAATTGATTATAATTTAATAGAATCCAAAAAGTTTATCGATATTATTTCTGACCACATTGCAACCAACATTTAGGAACCTTCCATTTGTAACAGTTTGGTGCAGTATTAAGAGAAATATTCAAAATTATCTGGAAAAGATATTAAGATACACTATTAGAACTATATATCTACGTGAGGTCACCTTTTCAGTGGCCTTATGCTTACATCACAGCTCCTGGAGGGCAGAGAAAAGAGGGGACTGGCCTGATAAGTGTTTGATAATTGATTAATAGAGGCACATATTTTGGAACTCTGAGTTTTGGAAAATAGAGTTTGTTTTATGAAGCTATTTGGATGCACGCTGTCATTTTTATGACCTCCATGTATTTGGCACTATCTGATGGGTGTCATTGGCTGTATGTTCCTGGATGCAGAATCTCACTCCTGATCGGTCTGCTGCGCTGGAGCAGGACTGGGCCTATCCCTTGCCCTGAGCAAGAATGTTCATCTTCATCCTTAAGGTAGAACAGAGAGCTGTTGAGGGAGACTGACATGAAGGCAAAAAGAGAACCAAGATTCTAAAATTCTGGTTGTTTCAATGAGTCCAGAGATATCCTGGATGCTGAGGAGTCCAAGGCACACCATTCCATCCCGTGCTGTGTCTTCCAGGGCAGTAGACATTGCCTTCAGTTCTGAGGGCTGAGCCCCAGCAGGAGGCCAGACCAGCTGGGAGACACACAGAGACCTACAAGCACAGAGCAGGGTCCACTGTGTGGTGGGCAGAGCTGGGAGAGAGACCCACAGGGACCTCAGGAGCCTGTGCCTGGGTCGTGTGTCAGGACAGTGAGGAAGAGGGGACCCAAGGCAAGATGGGGACACCCATAGTCCTGCTTCTTAAGACCCAAAGAGAAGGCAGAACTACCTCAAATCTTTTTACAATTCTGCTCACAGAGCAAAGGACAGGATCCTTCTTACAACTTTGAATTCCCATCTGATTTTTCTGGCTCTTTTCTGGATTCTGTTCTATGAAACTGTCTGTGATAAGTATAGGCAGATCATGAATCGTGGACCCTAGGTCCCCACAAAGACCCTGAGAGTCAGTGACAGGAAGCACAGGTCAAGGAATAAGAGATTCCCCGACATGCAAGACTATTCGCTCTGCATAACCTCACAAGATCGGCCCAACACACCTCATGTGTGCAGAAACATATGCCCAGTCTGTATGGGACAGGCCAAGGCAAGGAATGGAGGTGATCTATAATATTGTGAGAAAGGTTATCATATTCACTGCATAAGAAATCACGGAAGTGAGTTCCACTTTTAAGCCTTTGGAAGTGGAGTTAGTGATCCTAAAATTACCCTGCACCCTTTCTTAGAAAAGGCCCTCTATGTCCTGAATTTTGAGCAGTAGGTAAGAGGTCTCAGGGTCCTTCACGGGGGGTGGGGGACAATCAGAACCATGTCACCCAGGTGCATGCTGTAGTTGACAGCAGTCTGAGCCCAGCAGCAGCCAGCTTCCGGCCTGCTGCACCCACACTCTGTCCATCAGCCACAGGGCAGCACGTCCTGCACCTGCCCCACCCTCTTCCCTAACTGAAGCTGTCATGCCTTGGCTCCTCTTTATTACACATCTGAAAAAAATGACCTTCTGGATTTTAAAACCAACATGTTACTCACCCATTTCTCAGAAACAGGGCATATGAAAATTGATTAGGATTAACCCAGGGGGATGTGTCACTGATGCCTTTAAAAAATTCAATTTCTTTGTTGAAATGTCTACTTTATCATTCACTGCAAACGTATTTTATAGGAAGACCTTGGAGTCAATCTATTTTAAAAAATGGAATGAGCTGTTGTCTTAAGCATATCGATTGTTTGAAAACACAAATGGGAATATGGAAAAAATAAACTGGGAAAACATTATTTATTTAATATTTCTTTTATTTCCCTTGTAATGTTTTGTTATTTTCAGGTTATAAGACATTGATTTTTTTCTCATTTTCTTGTTAAGCATTTTATATTGATGTTATTATAAATGCTATTGCTTTTCTGTTATTAGATGGTTCATTGCAAGTACATAGAATGCAATTCCCTCTGCATGTTGGTGTGGCATCATTAAAACCATATTGAAGTTCTCAGGGCAGAGCATTTTTGAGTCACTCCTGGACTCTGATTGGGCATGGATGGGATCAACCCCTTTGAATTCCACCAACGAATCCCATGCAATGTTTTTGTTGTCGTGGTGGTGGTGGTTTTGTTTTTGTTTTTGTTGGATTGGTTTCTTGTGTGTTTGTTTTAATCTCCAGGCAAGAAATTTCTGCCTGAGCAAGGTGAATGAAGTAAGGACGTAAGAACAATGCATCAGCCTAAAAGTTAAACTTAAGAAAAAAAGATGGCTGGGCGCGGTGGCTCACGCTTGTAATCCCAGCACTTTGGGAGGCCGAGGCGGGCGGATCACGAGGTCAGGAGATCGAGACCACGGTGAAACCCCGTCTCTACTAAAAATACAAAAAATTAGCCGGGCGAGGTGGCGGGCGCCTGTAGTCCCAGCTACTCGGAGAGGCTGAGGCAGGAGAATGGCGTGAACCCGGGAGGCGGAGCTTGCAGTGAGCCGAGATTGCGCCACTGCACTCCAGCCTGGGCGACAGAGCAAGACTCCATCTCAAAAAAAAAAAAAAGAAAGAAAAGAAAAAAAGATAAGCATTGTCAGATCTGTTCTTCTGATGAAAATCAGGGGCTCACAATAAAAGTCACCCCGAGCTCCACTTGCCAGAGCCATCAGCAGGGGTAACTGAGCAAAGTCCAGATAGAGGAAGGGAGGTTTTTTGTTTGGTTTGGTTTGGTTTTTTGTTTTGTTTTGTTTTTTGTTTTTTTTCAGACGGAGTCTCGCTCTGTCACCCGGGCTGGAGTGCTGTGGTGCAATCTCGGCTCACTGCAAGCTCCACCTCCTGGGTTCACGCCATTCTCCTGCCTCAGCCTCCCGAGTAGCTGGGACTACAGGCGCCCACCACCACGCCCGGCTAATTTTTTTTTTTTTTTTTTTGTATTTTTAGTAGAGACGGGATTTCACCGTGTTAGCCAAGATGGTCTCGATCTCCTAACCTCGTGATCCGGCCGCCTCAGCCTCCCAAAATGCTGGGATTACAGGATTCAGTGCAGTGAATAGGTTGGAGGAGCTCACAGGTTTGTATCTCATTTCCCCATGGGCCCCCACACAATGCAGTCCTCAAGGTTCCTGTCCTGTGATAAACAATAAAAATCAGCACAGTCCCCAGGCTTCAGCCCAGAAGTGGTGAGGGAGGCCATGTTGTTTGACTTGTACCCAGGGAAGAGGAGAGGCTTGATAGTAAATGTATCAGAAGATAACTCAAAGATACAGAGGGAGAGATTTGGGATTTTTGGAGAGAAAATTGGGGAAGTCATGAGTAGACAAGTCCACCTCCAGCATTCAGGCAGGAAATTGGAGAGAGCTGATAGGGGCAGGCTGAGAGCTGAGCCAGGGTGGGGTCACTCTGGGGAGTTTCTGTATCACTTCCCCATGGGTCTGGAGAACTGTGTGATTACCACTGCTATCACAAGAATGACAGTAGTAGTTGACCTCATCCTCAGACTGCAGCCCAGAGATGGTCAGGGAGGCAGAGTTGGATGGAGCTACTGGAGCCAGAGAACCAATGCGTAACACTGAAGGGTCTTTTGTTATCATTGTAGATTACGGTGGTGGGGACACTGCCCAGGCACTTATGGCACCAATGCACATATTTGCTCTCAATGCTACCACTGCTCCAGGTGCCGAAGATGGTGTTCTTTTGTCCCAGAGACCATGACACAGAGTGGGACTGAGTGAACACATCCTCCTACCAAGACCCTGCAAGAAGGGAACAATACAGAGAACAGTGAGGACAGATCAGGCCTGCTTCCCAGAGAGGAGGGAGAGGTCATCATCGCAGGTGACATCCAGGAGCCTCCCTTGAATTCTCTGCAGGCAGCCACCTGTGCAATGTGTGAAGAAAGTGAGGATGCATGGAGCCCAGGCCACAGTGGAGATGCCCCAGGCTCTGCTGCCTGAGTCCATAACCAGCACTGAGCCCGCCATCACCTCTTATTCGTCACACTGATCCTCAGGGTAGGAGGACTCCACGTAAATCTTCCCCATTTCTGGAGACTGTGCAAGCCCCTCCTTTGACCTCAGTCTGAACTACAGCTGAGGAAAAGAAAAACTATACAAGAAGAAAGACTTTCACCCTAGAGAGGGCACAGCAACACCTTCATGAAGCAAGAAAAAGGGGGCTCTCAGCTGAGGAGCCCTAAGCAGGTGCGTGGCCCACAGCACCCTCTGGTAAATGTGGGAGTCATGTGGACTCTAGGCAGGCACTGGTTCCCAAGGCTCCTGCCCCCTACACCACCACCACCATCAAAATTTCCATCTTTTCAGACTGGCTTCTGTCATTTAGCAATATGCACGTAGCTTTCTGCATATTCTTTTGTGCCCCGGTACCTCCTTCTTACTGTAGAATAATAGTTCATTTTATGGGTTACAAAGGCTTGTGGATCCATTTGCCTATTGAGGACACATTGGTTGTTTTCAAGCTTTGACAATTATCATCAGAGTAGCTATAAGCATTTGGGTACAGGGTCTTGTGTGGCACATGTAGCTCATTTAGTTAAATAGCTAGAAGTATATTCAGTTCAGCTAGGGTTCTGAATTGTAGGCTAAGAGTGTGTTCAGCTTTTTTAGAAACTGCCAACATGAGATCACCGATATTCTCATGTGTTGGAGAGATATGTCCTCACTCTGGAACATGCTAAAGCAAGGAGGGAGGTGATATGCAATTTTGTTAGAATGGTCTCTTTAGGGCCAGGCACGGTGGCTCATGCCTGTAATCCCAGCACTTTGGGAGGCCGAGGTGGGCGGATCACAAGGTCAGGAGATCAAGACTATCCTGGCTAACACGGTGAAACCCCATCTCTACTAAAAAATACAAAAAATTAGCTGGGCATGGTGGCGGGCGCCTGTAGTCCCAGCTACTCAGGAGGCTGAGGCAGGAGAATGGCGTGAACCCGGGAGGCAGAGCTTGCAGTGAGCTGAGATCGCGCCACTGCACTCCAGCTTGGGCAACAGAGAGAGACTCCATCTCCAAAAAAAAAAAAACAACAACAAAAAACAAAGAATGGTCTCTTTACACAAGAATGATGGTTGTGGATTTTGTGTTTAAGGCTTGGATAAAGAGTCAGTGACCTTGAAATCACTTGAAAGAATATGCAGAAAGCTTACTGTGCACTCTCCTAGAGTCATCTAGTTCCTGAATTCTGAGAAGCAAGTAATAGGTCACTCGGGCCTTCACTGGGGAAAGTGATGTTCAGAGCCATGTCACCTCAGGTGCACACTGCAGGTGACAGCACAGTCTCAACCCAGCCATCCCCCATCCCACGCCTGCTGCAGCAACATTCTCCACACTCTGACATAAAAAGGGTTATCTGGGGCCAGGCACGGTGGCTCACGCCTGTAATCCCAGCACTTCGAGAGGCCAAGGCGGGCAGATCATAAGGTCAAGAGATCAAGACCTAACATGGTGAAACCCCGTTGCCACAAGGAAAAAAAAAAAATTAGGCGGGCGTGGTGGTACATGCCTGTAGTCCCAGCTACTAGCTGAGGCAGGAGAATTGCCTCAACCGGGGAGGCAGAGGTTGCAGTGAGCCGAGATCGTGCCACTGCACTGCAGCCTGGGCAACAGAGTGAGACTCCTTCTCAAAAAAAAAAAAAAAAAAAAAAAGGGTTATCTGGGCTGGGCACGTTGGCTCACGCCTGTAATCCCAGCACTTCGGGAGGCCGAGGCGGGTGGATCACCTGAGATCAGGTGTTCGAGACCAGCCTGACCAACATGGAGAAACCCGGTCTCTACTAAAAATACAAAATTAGCCGGCCGTGGTGGCACATGCCAATAATCCCAGCTACTCGGGAGGCTGAAGCAGGAGAATTCAACCTGGGAGAATGAACCCAGGAGGTGGAGGTTGCAGTGAGCCGAGATCCAAGATCATGCCATTGCATTCCAGCCTGGGCAACAAGAGTGAAACTCCGTCTCAAAAAAAAAAAAAAAAAAAGGATTAGATTTGCATTTACTCAGGTCTTCTTTAAGACCTGCATCTAAGCAATGTTTTATGACTTCTAGTGTGTAAAACAATAATTTTTGTCATACTTATCCTAAAGTATTTCATGTTTTATGCTATTTTCAGTGTATTGACTTTTCAATTACTGATGGTTCATTACTGATATACAGAATACAATTCCCATCTGCATCCCTCTATTATATCCCAAACCTCATATTAAAACTCTCAGACCAGCAGCATCTCTGAGTCACTGCTAGACTCTGGGCTGAGATGAACCTCAACCCACCCCTCTTGCCTTCTTCAATGTCAACACTGAGAGATTTTACCCCTGAGCGAGGGATGTCTGCCTGTGAAATGTGAGCAAAGTAGGACTTTGTTAGACCTACTTGTCTGTGGGAGCTCCAGTGCTGTTAATGTGACAACAGATGTCACCCCCTGAGCTAGATTTGGTCAGAGCCACAAGCAGGGGTGACTTCACTGGACCAGGAGAGTAGAGGGGAGGTTTTTGTCTTACTTCCTCATGGGTCTGGAGCACTGTGGGAGTCTTAGAGCTGCCATGCCACGTACAACAGTAATAGTCAGCCTCATCCTCAGGCTGGAGCCCAGAGATATGCAGAATCCCTGCATTGGCTGATGCATCATTGGATCCAGAGAAGCGGCTGGGAACTCCAGAGCCTTGGCCCTTATCTGAGTCTGAGTGGTAGTACAGGAGATACCAGGGAGGGCTCCCTGGCTTTTGTTGGTACCACCTTATCCAGAAGTCCCCAACACTGAAGCCACTGCTCAGTGTGCAGGTGAGTCTGACAGATGCTCCAGGAGATGCAGAATGGGAAGACGGCTGAGTCAGCACAGGCTGGGAGAGGGAACCTGAAAACAGACATCATGGGTTATAAGGCACTTCCTAGGGTAAAGCTTCTTGTAGGTCTGAGCCACAGGGGATGATGTAGGTTGGACACTGAGACTCAGTTTATAAGGACTTTCCCTACCTGTGCAGTGAGAGAGGAGCACGAGAAGGAGAAGAGTCCAGGCCATGGTGGACACAGCCCCTGAGCCCTAACAGTGGGCCTGAGCTGCCCCAGGTCTCCTTTTCTTCTCCATCCTCTGCCAGAGGAGGGGCTGCTCATGCAAATATGTTCCCATCCAAGGACTGCCCAGCCCCTCCCCGAACCCGGGGCTGAAGCTCAGCTCACACTGCAGACTGAGGAGGAGGAAGGTTTCGTTTCCCCCTTGGGAGGGCCCTGGGAGGAAGCACCTGCCGAGGCCATACACAGGTCTCTGCTTAGGGGACTCTGCCAGGCCAGAGAGGACACAGCTCCTGAGTCCCCATCATTGAGCACAGGGCACAGGTTCCTTGGAGTGAATGGTTCTTACTAAGCAGCTGTGTAGGGACCATAGGGTAGTCCTGCAGCATCCCCTGCTGGTTGCAAGGCGCACACCTCCTGCTATAGTGTGAACGTGTGTCCTCTCTCAATCTCCTGTTGAAATGTAATCCCCAGTGTTGCATGTGGCACCTGGTGGGAGGTGGTTGGGTCATTGGAGAGGATTCCGCGAGGCTTGGTGCTGTTCTCATGACAGTGAGTGAGTTCTTGCAAGATCTGATTGTTTAGATGTGTGGAACCTCCCCGCTTACTCTCTTTCTTGCTCCCACTCTGCCATGAGAGATGTCTGCTCCCACTGCATGTTCCACCGAGTAAAATCCCCTTGAGATATCATCAGAAGCCAAGCAAATACAGGCACCATGACTCTTGTACAGCCTGCAGAACCATAAGCCAATTCAACCTCTTTTGTTTGTAAATTTCCCAACCTCGAATATTTCTTTGAAGCAATGCAACAATGTCCTAACACATATACTTGGTACTGAGAAATAAAGTATTGCTAAAAGATACCTGACAGTACAAAAGCAGCTGCGGAACTCAGTCATGGGCAGAGGTTGGAAGGGTTTGGGGGGCTCAGGAGAAGACAGTGTGAAAGGAAAATTAATCTTGGGACCCCACTCAAGCTGGGAACTGCTTAGAGCAACCTGCCTCCCATTCTATTGAAAGCCTCCCCTCTGCTCACTGAGATAAATGCATATCTGAATGCCTTCTTTGGAGAGGCTCATCAGAAGCTCAAAACAATGTAACCATGTGTCTCTTATCTATCTAAGATCTGGAAGCCCCTTCCCCGCTTCAAGTTGTCCTGCCTTCACCTGGAGCTGTTCCACCTTTCCAGACTGAACTGATGTGCATCTTAGACATGTTGATTGATGTCTCATGTCTGCCTAAAATGCATAAAACCAAGCTGTACCCCTACCACCTTGGACATATGTCTTCAGGATCTCCTGAGGCTGTGTCACAGATGTGCCTTCTCAACCTTGGCAAAATAAGCTTTCTGAGTTAACTGAGACCTGTGTCCGATTTTGGGGATTCACAACAGGAAGATTAGAAAATGCTTCGGACTTTATAGAGACTGGTTAAATGGTTATGATCAAAATGCTGATGGTGTTAGGAACAATGAAGCATAGGCTGTCAACATCTCACATGGAAAGTGAGTAACTTATTGGGAACTGGGGCAAATATCTCCCATGTTATGCCTTAGGAAAGAGTTTGGCTGAATTCTATGCATGTTCTAGGAATCTCTGGAAGTTGGAACTTCAGAACAATATTTAGAGTATCTGGCAGAAGAAATTTCTAGGCAGAAAGAGTTCAAGATGTGGCCTGGCTGTGTTGTATTCAGATGTGAGATCAAAGAAATGACTTTAATTTGGAATTTATATTTAAAAGGAAAGCAGAGCATAAAAGATTGAAAAATTTTCAACTTAACTATGTGGCAGAAAATAACATCCTCTTTTCCTGAAGAGAATCCATGTGGGCTGCGAAACAATCACTTGCTAGAGGTATTTGCATAACTAAAGAGGAGCCAAGTGTTGATAGCCAAGACAATGGGAAAAAGACCTCAGAGGCATTTCAGATATCTCTGAGGCAGCCTCTCACATTACAGGTCCTGAGGCCTAGGTGAACTGAATGGCTTGCTGGGTCTGGCCTTAGGGCCCCAGAGTCCTTGCAACCTCATGGCTGATTCAGCTCCAGCCTTGGCTCAAGAGGCTCCAGATAATGCTATGCCACAGTTTTGGGGAGCAAAAGCCATGATAAGCCTTGGAAGCTTCCATGTGGTGTTAAACCTGCAGGAGTACAGAATGCAAGAGTGTTGGAGCCTCGACAACCTCCACCTAGATTTCAGAGGATGTATGGAAAAGCCTCGGTGCTAAGGCAGAAGCTTGTTGCTGGGGCAGAACCCTTCCACAGAACCTATACTAGGTCAGTGTGGAGGGGAAATGTGGGGTTGAAGGCCCCAGACCGAGTCCCCACTGGGGCACTGCCTAGTGGAGGTGTGGGAAGGAGGTCACTGTCCTCTGTATTCCAGAATGGTAGATCCACTGGCAGATTGTATCCTACACCTGGAAAAGCTGCAGGCACTTAATAGCCTATGAGAGTAGCCACAGGGGCCAAACCCTGCGTAGCCAAATGGGTAGAACTGCCCTCAGCCTTGGCAGCCCGCCCTTTACATCAGTGTGCCGTGGATGTGGGAGACGGAGTCAAAAAAAGATTATTTTGGAGCTTTAACATTTAATGAATGCCCTGTGGGGTTTCAAACTTCCATGACATCTGTAGCCCTTTTTTTGTGGCAGTTTTTTCTCTCTTGGAATGGGAATATTTACCCAATGCCTGTACCACCAGTGTATCTTGGAAGTAAATAACTTGTTTTTTATTTTACTGGCCTATAGGTGAAAGGGACTTGCCTTATCTCAAATGAGACTCTGAACTGTGGACTTCAACTGAGTTGATGCTGGAATGAGTTAAGAGTTTTGGGGATTGTTAGGAAGACGTTATTGTATTTTGCCATGTGAGAAGAACATGAGACTTGAGAGACCAGGGGAATAATGGTATAGTTTGGATGCTAAACTAAATCTCATGTTGAAATGTAATTCACACGGTTGGAAGTGGGACCTTGTGGGAGGTACTTGGCTCATGAGAGAGGATCCTTCATTGGTTGGTTTTCACCTTATGATAGTGAGTTTTCATGGGATTTGGTTGTTCAAATTTGTGACATCTTTCCTACCCACTCTCTATCTTGCTCCTGTTCTGCCATGTGTAATGCCTGCTCCTACTTCATCTTCTGCCATGAGTAAAAACTCCTTGAGGCATCCCAGAAGAGGAGCAGATGCCAGCACCAAGCTTCCTGTACAGCCCACAGAACTGTGAGTCAATTCAACATTTCTTTGTAAATCATCCAGTCTCAGAGATTTCTTTATAGCAATTCAAGAATGGCCTTGCACACCTCCCCATGGTGCAGAGACCTAAGAGCCCAGCTGGTCTCTGCAGTTCGCCAGGCACTGTCTTGGTTCACACATAGACGATCTGACTTCTAGACACATTGATGATATTATGGTGTGTAGATTATGGTGGAATTTCTCACTGCTAGATGGAGTGCAGATCTAGGTGAGGTGCTTACATGTATGGTAATAATGACTTAGGGGGTTAGCGTCCCCAGAGAAGATGTTACAAACATCACATTTCTTCACTGACATATGATTTAGAATATACACACAATGTTAGTGTCTCATCTCTTTTGTTCTAAGCAATACACTCCAACTATTCTTAGAGAAATACACGTGTTGTAATGTCTCCAATGTTAGCTCATTTATTTATTTTTCTTGATGAGCTGTGTTTATTTACACTTCCTACAGCAGTGGTTGCAAAATGCATTGTTACTTTTTCTGTAAGCATTTAATCTTTTCAATTGGTAACATAAAACTGTTATCCTTGAATTGAGCGGTATATCTAGTATAGTTTGATATGAATGGAGATTATGTAGCATTGAAGTTCAAGGTTGTCTACAATTATGATAATATTAGGAAAATGTAACTCAGTAGAGGGCCTGGAGAATTAGTCCTCATACAACTTTAATTTTATGACTGTTGTTGAGAAGAATTTGGTACTTTTTTGCCCTAACTTGTTGGATGCATTTAGGCTGAACATTAGGCTCACTGGGTTAGAGTCAGATAATCAAATACATGAAGTGGAATTGGCTACCCAGTGTAAAACCTATATGTGTGCAAGTCTACAAATAAAGTTTCTACTGACACATGGGTTTCTATAAGACACTTGCTTTTAGGTATGTTGATAAAAGTGGATAATGTGGTAATTAATTTAAACAGACTGCTCTAAGTCAAAGCAAAAACTACCATCAAGATTCCTTATAACACCCGGGCCTCCTCTAAGTGGTGACAGAGAAACCCAACATCTAGTCCTGTAGACAGTGGAGCCTGAACTTGGCCCTGACTATCCCCTGGGGTTTCTGTTGTCCCCCATTCCATCCTGATGGAACTTCCCAGGTCTGGGGCCATGACAGTCATTCAGAGCAGGGGTCTTCTGCTGTCCTAAACATGTCCATGTGCGCTGGCCATAGGGAATGATTTCTGCAGAACTATCTCTCCTACTCATAAACCATGTCCCTTTGTGCTGGATGGTGGGAGACCCTCCCAAGCACTCAGGAGCACGGTGAACCCAGCTATTCCCACCATCCTGTGTGTGAAAATATTCTTCTTTATTTCACTACACACACAGGGAGACACAAACAGCCTGAGCCTCCTGTGCACATGGAGGTGATGGGAAGTGAGAGAAGTCCTGGGGGACCATTTGTGTACACGTGACCCTGTGCGTCAGGGTCAAGGTCTTGCATCTGCATCTTCAGGAAAATATTTAGTGTCCTGCTTTGTGTGGGCAGCTCAGCAGTGTTACTGGTGAACAAGGTAACAGAGGAGCTGAGCATGGGGTTTGTGCTATGAGTCCACCTGTGAATGACTCTCTACACTGGAAACTAAAACCCCACCAGGTGAGTGGTGGAAACTAGACACGCCCATGTACAAACTGTCATATTTCAAAAAGTGCCCAAGCAATGTTTTGGAATCTAGTGGAACATTTGCTATGGGCAGAGACAAGGAAGACATGCCAAAACAGGCCATTCTCATAGACAGATGGTGAATTATCGAGATGTCTGGAAAGGTGGATGAAGGGGTGGCCTGCCCCTCCACACCTGTGGGTGCTTCTCGTTAGGTGGGACGAAAGACTTGAGAAAAGGAATAAGACACAGACACAAAGTGTAGAGAAAGAAAAGCGGGGCCCAGGGGACCGGTGCTGTGCTTACAGAGGACCCACACCAGCACCGGCCTCTGAGTTCCCTTAGTATTTATTCATAATTATCTTTACAATCACCGGTGCTGTGCTTTGAGATGTATATGCGAACATCTCCATAAACCTTTTAGCAGTATTGCTCCAGCAAGCCCCACCTTATTCCTAAAGGCGGTTTTCTCCTTACTCAGTAAATAAGGCACACAAAGGGTTTTACCTGGAGATGTTCCATCGCCCCAGGGATGGGCAGGAGACAAATGTTTTTCTTTTTCTCTAGATATAAGAGAATGGTGATGACCTTTAACCATAAGCAGCCTTTAGGCACTTGTTTAACAAAGCACATTCTGCACCGCCCCAAATCCTTTTAACCTTAAGTCACCACAGCACATGTCTCTTGCAAGGACAAGGTTGGGGTTAGGGTCACAGATTAACAGCATCTCAAATACAGAACTAAATGGAGTCTCTTATGTCTACTTCCTTCTATATAGACACAGTAACAGGCTGATCTCTCTTTCTTTTCCCCACAGTGGAAACTCTGAAGGCAGGGTTGAAAGACCCCCTTCTGAACTGTGAGTCAGGCCAATGGTAGGGAAGTGGGATCAGTGCAGATCAGCTGGGAAGTTTTTGCCTCATTCTCCTCTACCCGTGTCATTGTGGGTACACGAAGCTGATCCCACAACCTTGGTTTGCCCCACAGTGCTGGTCAGCCTCATCCTCTCCCTGGGTGTCCTGATTGGTCAGG
The DNA here is from genome assembly GCF_009828535.3 of Hylobates moloch. Taxonomy (NCBI): domain Eukaryota; kingdom Metazoa; phylum Chordata; class Mammalia; order Primates; family Hylobatidae; genus Hylobates; species Hylobates moloch. The sequence goes on from NW_026652532.1 coordinate 31,105, forward strand.
CACCTATGAAGACCACAGCCTGAGCCACAGAAGCCAGCAGCGATCTGACAGCCCCATAGATCCAGCAACACCACTATTACCAACAGGCCTTCTGAAACAGGGTCCTTCCTTTGGCTCAGCTGGTGCCAGGCCGTACTGTAACCACTGCAGCCACTGCTCAGGGTGCAGGTGAGTGTGACTGAGGCTTCCAGGGAGGCAGAAGCAGAAGGCGGCTGAGTTAGCACAGGCTGGGAGAGGAACCTTGGAAACATAGGTTCCCTTTAGGGCTGCAGCTGAGAGGCAGGTAAAGAACACTGGAGGGGAAAGGACAGAGGTTTCGTTCTGAGAGACACTGTCCTCTGTTAAGGTGCTGATTACTATGAGGTGCTGTCTCCAGTCAAGGTGCTGACAGCTGCCCATGCTTACCCTGTACAGACTGTGAGGAGCATCAGGAGCAGCCCAGGCCACGGAGGAGCCCCCAGGGCTCTGTCCTTCCGGTTCCTGTGAAGGCTGAGTGCACAATGCTCTTATAATATCTGCACAGGGCAAGGCAGGGCTTTTCATGCAAATACAATTTTAGAATATTTATATTAATGACATCTATATGCATTATCTGTGTTGTACTTTTTAGAATAAAAAAGACAAGTTCAGCAGCAAGGCCTCTATTCCATGACCATAATCCCATGTGCTGCTTTTGTTGGGGCTTCAGGAGTCAGTAGTAAAAGGGAGAGTGACAGATTAGAAAATAGAATTAGTTAAATCTGAGTTCCTTTTCCAGTCACTGGAGACACATGTGAGACCCAAGGATGTTGTGCCAGCTCAAGGGTGGTCTCCATGTCTTTCTTGCTTTCTGATGTGGCTGGAATTAGCCTCCCTCCATCCACACCATTATCTTTCTGAACAGGTTCTGCAACTCCAGGGACAGGACATGTATTATTCAAACCAGTCTGACAGTTCACCCCAGTCACCACGATGGTGTCAGGGGACACGGTGTGACTGATCTGGTCAAGTTGTCCTGAAGGCCAGAATTCCTGATCAGCGAGTCAGGGATGGCAGGTCTCGATCATTCTGGGGGGTTTGTGTCCAAACTGAAATCCTGGGACTGAGGAGGTCATTTGTTCCCACGTGAGTATTCATCCAGGGGCAAGAAACGGTCAGGAAGAAAGAATGTCTCAAAGAAGTCTAAGAGGGAGATTCCTCTCTTGACATCTTGAATGAAAAAGTCCCTTTGATACCTTTGACAAAGGCTAACAGGCAGTTTGATATTTCCGTTGGAGTAATGAGCTCAGGGCCTCCCTCAGCCACCTTGCCCATAAAGGCTCCTTCAGCAGGGTGACTCGATACCATCCTGTCCATGTCCTAAGGCCAGCTTTGAGCCCTCTCCCCTCACTCAGGCTTCAGTCCCTCCTCCCCACAAACATATGCTGGGTCTAAACAGTCTCCCCCAGTGACCCTAGCTGGACCCACAGCCATCACACTTCCCATCTCCTTGTCCATCTTGTCTGAGGCATCTGGACTTTTCTTCACAAACTTAGCTCATATCCTCTGTCTTCCTTGTCCAACCCTCTGATGGCTCCTCTACCACCGTTACTGAGCTCTCCTCTCCTCTCCTCACTAAGTGATGACATCTTATTGTATTGATATTATTACTCAGTTGTCTCATCTCTTCCACCAGATGGTGTCTGGTCCATGAGGACAGGGACACTTCCTGTCTTGTCCACCCTGTTTCTTGAGCCCCTAGACCAAAGCCTGGCACATAGTAGGTGCTAATTGAATGGTGTGGATGGACAGACATCTGGCAGTTGAGGCTCTTTGGTCAGACATAGTGGGTGCTGTGCTCCTGGTCCTGTCTTGATCCATGATGGACTTGGTTCCCAGGGAAGACTAACCCAGGTACTGAAGAATTGATATGGTTTGGCTCTGTGTCCCCACCCAAATCTCATGGTGAATTATGATATTAAATGTTGGAGGAGGGGCCTAGTGGGAGGTGATTTGATCACGGGCGCAGATTTCTCTCTTGCTGTTCTCAAGATTCACGATCATGAGTGAGTTCTCATGAGTTCTGGTTGTTTAAAAGTGTGTAGTATTTCCCCTTCTCTTTCTCTCCCGCTCTGCCGTATCAAGATGTACTTGCTCCCCTCATCCTTCTTCCATGATTGTAAGTTTCCAGAGGCCTCCAATTCATGCTTCCTGTACAGTCTGCAGAACTGTGAGTCAATTAAAGACTGTGAGCCTTTCTTCATAAATTACCCTGTCTCAGGTAGTTCTTTATAGCAATGTGAGAATGGACGAATATAGATATTTCTTTCAATATATGACAGTATGACAATTTATTATTGCCAAGGGTTGGATATGGGGGTAGAATTGAGAGAGGACTGGGAAACATTATTTAGACCATGTTTGCTTCAGTGCATCTCATACTCCACATTTTGTCCACCAAACAAAATCACAGTTAAGCAGCTTATTTGGTGAATGGGTTGGGGGCTGCACAGGGAAACTCTGTCACTGGAAAGACAGCATGTCTTTGTCTTCCTTCCCCAGTGGCCTACAGTTCTGTGTGAGCATTAATGCTTGTGTGCCAAGATAAAGAAAAATAGTCAGCCTTATCCCCAGACTGGAGCCCAGAAATGCTCAGCGAAGCCTGTGAACCAGGACACGGCCCTGAAGGCCAATGGCTGTTTTCACAGATGAGGAGCTTTGGAGCCATTCCTGGGAGCTGCTAGTACTCATTAACATGAAAACCACCCCCAGTGCTGGTGGCACTTCCAGTGCAGGAGATAGTGACCCTCTACCTTGGGGCCCCTGCCACTGACGGAGGCTGAGTCAGCACAGACTTGGCCCAGGACCCTGGAAGTGGAAGAGACACAGAAACGGTGATACTGTTCTAGAGACAAGAGGAGAAAGCAGAGTCCCTTGGGCTTCCCAGGGCTCCTCCCCTGGCCCTGTGTCTAGTCACCTGTACAGTGAGTGAGGAGTATGAGGAGGAGAGGGGACCAGTTCATGGTGGAGATTGGCCTGAGTCCTGCCTTCTGTGCCTACAGCTACAGCAGAGCTTCCCCCAATCTTTCTCCCTCTCTTTATACTCTTTGAGGAAGAGAGTCCATCTATGCAAGTGACAGCCTCTCAGCTTCTTGATCCCACTCTGTGTTTGGGTCAGGGTCAGGGCCCTGTGCCTTCGGGGATCAGGGGAATGAGCAGGAGTGGAGCTGTGTTGTCCCAGGGGTTTGGAAGTTCACAGCTGTGAGGCCTTAGCAGAGGGCAAGAGACAAAATGGGTGGATGATGCCAGCTCTGAACACACCCAGACCCTTCAGGAATGGACCTCAAGCATTCTCTGTTGTCCAACCCCAGACACAGTACTGACTGATATGCTGACCATTCAAGTTTAATATCATCTTGGGAGTAAAATAAATTGTAAGATTTATTTTTCAGAAACAACGTAGTCTAGGTAATATTTGTAAAGACAATATATATTGCAAGAAAATAATCGAAGCTCTCTGAGTCCAATTTCAAATATGATAGAGACCTCAAGTATGATGCTGAAGGAGAAAATACAATTGACTAATATCCTATGGCTCTTGGTGTTTATTTATGTGAAACACAATGCAATGGAGAAAGAATGTGAGCAGTCTCTGCAGTGACTCAGTCTGATAAGAGAGCAGAATCCACTGAGTACATATTGTCCCTTCATTCTATGCCTCCCATAATGCATTGTGCCACACCAGCCTATTGTGGCTCTCAGCAGAGACTCATGAATTCAATACCGTGTCTTCTGTCAGCATTGGCTGAAAAACCTGTACGTTTGTCTATCAAGTGGGACATCGGATCATTGGATTTCACAGCCAGGCAAGGGAGCTGGGCTAAATTATTGTTACTGTCTCTCAATCAGCACACTTCAGTCTCCTCAGATTCTGGTTTTTTTGTGTTTGTTTGTTTTGGTGTTGAGAGAGGATTGCTTTTATCTTACACTCATGAGATTGAAAAAAATAACAAATATTATTTGTTTAAAATGTAAATTATTTTCTCTGTGTCCAGCTAGGGTACTGTCAGGCTAGATAATACACCATTTTTTTGTTGAAAGAAAGTAAGGAAGGCCTTCTGTCCTGCACTGTTCCATCACCACTAACATCATTGTGAAGAGGTCACCAAGAGACAAGGTGAAACTTCCGAGGTCAGCAAGGCCTGAAGCAAACTCAAATGGTTCCTATTTCAACAAAGCTGGACTCTTGCTTACAGGCCTGTGCACATGGTAGAGCAGGTGCTTCCTCCCCAGGGGCAAACTCAGAACTCACAGCCACCCTACACCTCCCCTTTAGAGAGGAGCTGTTTACTGGGATGAAGACTCAGAAGTGTATGCCTATGATGGTGGTAAAAAGAATCAGGTTTGAATAATGGACCAGACAAACACTGACATTTTACCAAAAAATTTGAGGGAGATAAAAAGAACATTGCGGTGTCCAGCCTCAGTTTGAAGACCCAGGGGTTCCTGCAACATCCACACCATGGCCGGGACTCCTCCTTTCCTCCTACTCTACCCTCCTCTCTCTCACAGCTCAGGTTCATGGAGATCTGAGTGGGGCTGGGCAGATGAGGGACCAGGAGGCCACTCAGGAGGGGGTGTTCTAGGCTGACCAGTTTCTAAGGGAAGAAGGTGCATCACCAAGTACATGGGCCCCTTGAGCCTCAGTGGTCTCATCTAGAAAATGGGATTTTCTCTCAGTGGAGCGCATCTAGATGGGTGGGGGCTCAGTGGGGTGAAACCTCACCCCTGGATGGCACAAAAGGATGACATGGAGAGAGGCGCCTGAGAGATGTTAGAATCAACTCTGACCATCTGGCCCTCAACTCATCACCTTGCAGATGCTGCCTGTTGGCCAGGCCTGGTTAATTGTTTTCCTTCTTCTCCGCCTTGAATAAACAGGGATTCCCCAGGCTGAGCAGAGCGTCACAAACAGGATGAGGCTACTAATGTGCCTTCCCTGCCCATGGGTGCTCTCCCTGATAGGTTCCCCTTCAGCTCTCAGGCTGAGGGCAGAGACAAGAGCAGGTTCACAGCTGACTCTTCCTGTTCAGCCCCATCCTGAGCCCAGTACAATGTGGCCAGTGTGGTGAGAGGCAGGTCTTCAATTGTCAAATAGTTATTGAGCACCTAACTTCTCCTGGGCACGGAGTTTAGTGTTGGGAATGTCATGATGATCTAGACAGCCTCATCCCTGCTTCATGCTGACCCTAATGGGAGCACAAGGAAGGGAGGCCACAGGGGACCTCCTTTCCTCCCTTCTACCACTGGGGGTAAGGAGGCCAGAGAAGCCTCTGCTGCACTCAGGGTTCTGATGCAGGATGCCCTGGTGGGATCATAGAGGAAGAGGGAACAGGGTGTAACATGAGAACTGAGGAAGTATCAGCATGTCCTTAGGCTCCCTGGGATTCGGGTGAAGATGTAGAGAAATTCACAAAGTAGATATGGAGGGAGAAACACAGAGCTGAATAACAGAATCCAGAAGAGAATTCCCAGGAATAGAGGGATTGTGATTCAGAAAGAGAGACCCTGGCAGGGCAAGCACCTCAGAAATCCAGTAACATGCGATGTGGTTCCCCGGGGCCAGGTGCTTACTTACTGGCAGCGCCTGATCTGTTAGGGCTACTGGAAAGGAAGGCAGGAGAAGCCATGTGTCAGCAGGGGGAAGCATGCAGAAAGGTGAGAACATGGGCAGAAGGAGAGTAGATTTCACTTGAGGAGAGCCTGGATGGGAGGTGTGAGATGGGAATGTCTGAAATCTTTGCTAGATATTTTATATAAATGGGATCCTGTCACTTTGTAGATTTTTTCTTACAGGAGAAGATAAATTCAGAGCTTAGAGAGTTCTATTATTGTTGTTTAGGACAGTGTTTCTCTAACACAGGAAATTATACTCACAGTTCCTGCCCTGGTGGAATAGAAACTCTGTGTGTTTTAAAATGTTCTTTAAAATTATTCACCATTTTACTGGTCTTTTCAGAAATATGAGTCGATTAAAATTTTTGACATGTTCATCTTACATTTTTGAAAGTAATATATAATCTTTTTTATAATCTACTCTAACCCTTTTGAGGTTATTCATTGAGAAAACCAAGAAAATTTACTACCTACTGTATTTACACTGTTGTTTCTAAGTAGTGAACTCTTGAATCTCTGGAATTTATTTTCTTGAATCATGGAGTAGTTCCTATGAGGGATTAAAACTTTTTCCTTGTTCACCTGTATTTTTCTAGAAGATATCTCTCCTCTGTTCCTTTCTTTGTGACAATGGGCTGTTGATAAATGCTTTTCTTTTTTATTCCTGAAGGAGGTAAAATAGATAAATGTTTTGGCATCCTTAGCTAGTTAGTGGAAAATAAGCCATAAGAGGGAATAAGAACTTAAAAGAAGGTGCAGAATTTGGGGAAAGAAGTGGCTGCAGGCCTGAAGACATAACTTGATATTCGATAGAGACAAAATATTCTAGAGAGACACTGAGAAGGAGAGTCTAAAGTTTCAGGGCAAAAAAAGGAGAATTCAGTTAGAGGTTTAATAGCTAGATTGGTGTCCTGAAAGGACAGAGACAGAGCTGAATTAAACAGGCTGACACTGATCCCAGACCACTGGGACAAGGGCCCCGTGAAAAGTAGACTCTCAGCAATGACACAGGTGTCCCGGAAAGCAGTAGCTTTGGGAGGCAAGCAGAAGGTGGCCCCACTTGGAAGTGTGTGGACATTGGGAAAGGTGCAGGTGCTGGACCCTCAAGCTGCTTCTCACCTGAGGGAGGGACATGTGCACAGGTGGTGGGCAGTGGCCACTCCTGTGGCTTCCTGAACTCCTTGCCTTTCTTACCCCCTCTGGGACAAGGAGGCCATCATGGGGATGTGTATCTGCTTCCTCCCTCTCCTGGGACTACGTGTATCTCAGGTCAGTGCCTGCGTGGCAATAGTGTGCCTGTCTAAAATTGGTCTGTGGGAAGAATGTCAGCAACATTAGGGAGCCTGAGCTGCAACTTTGTGAGCCAGAAATTGCCTGACTTGTGATCCTGTCCAGGTCCCAGCATCTACAGGACAAAACCCAACATGAACTAAGGATGGGAGTGGATGACAGAGTGATGCACATTGTGGGATCACATAGGCAAATCTCTTTTTTTTTCTTGTTGTCTGGACCCAAAGTCTCCCAGCCATGAGGTGAGCATGTGACTGACCCCAGCTGCAACTACAGGCATCTGCATTGTGCTGTCCAAACCCATCAGACAACCCACTGGTCAACATGATGGTGTCAAGGGAGATGGTGTGAGTGATCTGATCTAGTATTCTCAAAGCCAAAAATTCCCAGTGGGTTGATCAGAGTGTATTCCCTCATTCTGGAGCATCTGTGTGTGAATGTGACATCTGAGACTGAGCAGTATCTTGTTTGTACGTGGGAATTTAGCCTAGGGACAGGACAGGACATGGAGAGGAGACATCTCAAATAAAACTCATAGTGGGATCCCCCCTTGCATTTGGAGAAAAAAGGGTCTTGTGACAACTTTGAAAGAGGCTGGGAGGCTGTTGTGTAAGTTTCCATCACGGTGATTAACTCAGGGCCTCCCCCAGCCTCATTGCTCATGGAGGCCCCCTCAGCAGGGGGTTCGCATCCACCCCCTCCAGTTTTCAAGGCTATTCCTGAGCCCTCTCTCCTCACCCAGGCTTCAGTTCCTCCTCTCACAAACACAGGCTAGACCTGACCTTTCTCTCCAATGACCCCAGCTGGCCCCATGGCCTTCACGCTTCCTGCCTTCCTGTTCATCTTCTCTGAGGCATCTGGACTTTTCTCCGTAAACTTGAATCAGATCCTGTGTCTTCCTTGCCCAACCTTCTGATGGCTCCTGTATCCCCAACTGAGCTCTCCTCACTGCGTGATGACATCATATTGTTGCACTGACATTTTTACTTGATTGCCTTATCTCTTCCACCACTCAGCGTCAGCTCCATGAGGACGGGGCCCCTTCCTCTCTTGTTCATCATGTGCCTTGAACCCCTGGATCTGAGCCTGGTGCACAGTAGGTTCTCAGTGAATGAGGTGGAGAAACAGACCTTTGGGAGTCGACTATCCTGAGTCAGACACAATGACCCTGGTCCTGTTTTGACCCATTATGGATTTGGTTTCAGGGACAGCCTGATCTTGGTATTGAGGGATTTCTCTTAATATGAGACAATGCAACAATTTGTTACTGCCAAGGGTTGGATGTGAGGGTAGAATTGAGAGGACAAGGACACATTCTCCACACTGTGTTCACTGGAGTGAGTTGTAACATCTAAATTTTTACTAAACAAATGAAAAGCAACGTTAATCAGCTGACTTGCCCAAGAAGTGGGGGCTGCACAGAGAAGCCCCATTGCTGGATGGGCAGCAGCTTTTTCTCCCACTTCCCCACTGGCCTGCAGCACTGCCTGAGCCTCGGTGCTTGTGTCCCAAGCTGAGAATAAAAATAAGCCTTTTCCTCTGCCTGGAATCCAGAGATGCTCAGAGACGCCATGTTCTCCAACCTGGAGCCTCAGCATTGGGCCTATGCCCCTAAGGGTCAATGACTGCTTTTATATATGTGGAGCTCAGGGTCACTCAGAGGCATGTTTGTACCAGAGCACATGCCCGTGCCCAGCATTGCTGCTGCTTCTAGTTCAGGAGCTGGTACCCTTCTGCCCCACAGATGCAGGCACTGCAGGTGGCTGGGTCAGCACAGGCTGGGCTCAGGACCCTGGACATTAAGACAGACACAGGGTGAGAGGTGGGTCAGTGGACAGAGACACCTGCATAATCCTTGGTCTTTTGATCACCAGCCCTGACACTGAGCCCTAGCCACCTGTGCAGTGAAGGAGAAGGCAGGCGAGAGGCCATAGTGGAGACCCACACATAGCTCTACATCCGGAGGATCATCAGCTGTGCCTGGGCTCTCCAAGTCCCTTGCAACCCCTCCAGCAGCTCGGGGTGAGGAGGCATCCTTCATACCAACCAGCCTCCTCCCCTGGGCTGTCCAAGCCCCTTCCTGGACCACGACTTTGACCC
>NW_026652533.1:0-40090 GCF_009828535.3 Hylobates moloch
AGATGGCCAAATAGGAACAGCTCCGGTCTACAGCTCCCAGCCTGAGCGACACAGAAGACGGGTGATTTCTGCATTTCTGTTTGAGGTACCGGTTTCATCTCACTAGGGAGTGCCAAACAGTGGGTGCAGGACAGTCGGTGAAGTGCACTGTGCGTGAGCCAAAGCAGGGTGAGGCACTGCCTCACTTGGGAAGTGCAAGGGGTCAGGGAGTTCCCTTTCATAGTCAAAGAAAGGGGTAACAGATGACACCTGGAATATCAGGTCAGTCCCACCCTAATACTGTGCTTTTCCAACGGGCCTGGAAAACAGCACACTGGGAGATTGTGTCCCGCACCGGGCTCAGAGGGTCCTATGCCCACGGAGTCTTGCTGATTGCTAGCACAGTAGTCTGAGATCGAGCTGCAGGGTGGCAGCGAGGCTGGCGGAGGGGCGCCCGCCATTGCCCAGGCTTGCTTAGGTAAACAAAGCAGCCAGGAAGCTCGAACTGGGTGGAGCCCACCACAGCTCAAGGAGGCCTGCCTGCCTCTGTAGGCTCCACCTCTGGGGGCAGGGCACAGACAAACAAAAAGTCAGCAGGAACCTCCACAGACTTAAATGTCCCTGTCTGACAGCTTTGAAGAGAGTATTGGTTCTCCCAGCATGCAGCTGGAGATCTGAGAACAGACAGACTGCCTCCTAAAGTGGGTCCCTCACCCCTGAGCAGCCTAACTGGCAGTCACCCCCCTAGTAGGGACAGACTGACACCTCACTCGGCCGGGTACTCCTCTGAGACAAAACTTCCAGAGGAACTATCAGACAGCTGAATTTGTGGTCTCATGAAAATCCGCTGTTCTGCAGCCACCGCTGCTGACACCCAGCCAAACAGGGTTTGGAATGGACCTCTAGTAAACTCCAACAGGCCTGCAGCTAAGGGTCCTGTCTGGTAGAAGGAAAACTAACAAACAGAAAGGACATCCACACCAAAAGCCCATCTGTACATCTCCATCATCAAAGACCAAAAGTAGATAAAACCACAAAGATGGGGAAAAAACAGAGCAGAAAAACTGGAAACTCTAAAAAGCAGAGCACGTCTCCTCTTCCAAAGGAACGCAGTTCCTCACCAGCAACGGAACAAAGCTGGATGGAAGATGACTTTGACGAGTTGAGAGAAGAAGGCTTCAGACGATCAAACTAATTTGAGCTATGGGAGGAAATTCAAAACAATAGCAAAGAAGTTAAAAACTTTGAAAAAACATTAGAAGAATGGATAACTAGAATAACCAATGGAGAGAAGGGCTTAAAGGAGCTGATGGAGCTGAAAGCCAAGTTTTGAGAACTACGCGAAGATTGCAGAAGCCTCAGTAGCAGATGCGATCAACTGGAAGAAAGGGTATTGCTGATGGAAGACGAAATTAATGAAATGAAGCGAGAAGGGAAGTTTAGAGAAAAAAGAATAAAAAGAAATGAACAAAGCCTCAAAGAAATTTGGGACTATGTGAAAAGACCAAACCTACGTCTGATTGGTGTACCTGAAAATGACAGGGAGAATGGAACCAAGTTGGAAAACACTCTGCAAGATATTATCCAGGAGAACTTCCCCAATCTAGCAAGGCAGGCCAACATTCAGATTCAGGAAATACAGAGAACGCCACAAAGATACTCCTCGAGAAGAGCAACTCCAAGACACATAATTGTCAGATTCACTAAAGTTGAAATGAAGGAAAAAATGTTAAGGGCAGCCAGAGAGAAAGGTCGGGTTACCCACAAAGGGAAGCCCATCAGACTAACAGCTGATCTCTCGGCAGAAACTCTACAAGCCAGAAGAGAGTGGGGGCCGATATTCAACATTCTTAAAGAAAAGAATTTTCAACCCAGAATTTCATATCCAGCCAAACTAAGCTTCATAAGTGAAGGATAAATAAAATACTTTACAGACAAGCAAATGCTGAGTGATTTTGTCACCACCAGGCCTGCCCTAAAAGAGCTCCTGAAGGAAGCACTAAACATGGAAAGGAACAACTGGTACTAGCCCCTGCAAAAACATGCCAAATTGTAAAGACCATCGAGGCTAGGAAGAAACTGCATCAACTAATGAGCAAAATAACCAACTAATATCATAATGACAGGATCTGATTCACACATAACAATATTAACGTTAAATGTAAATGGGATAAATGTTCCAACTAAAAGACACAGACTGGCAAACTGGATAAAGAGTCAGGACCTATCAGTGTGCTGTATTCAGGAAACCCATCTCATGTGCAGAGACACACATAGACTCAAAATAAAGGGATGGAGGAAGATCTATCAAGCAAATGGTAAACAAAAAAAGGCAGGGGTTGCAATCCTAGTCTCTGATAAAATAGACTTTAAACCAACAAAGATCAAAAGAGACAAAGAAGGCCATTACATAATGGTAAAGGGATCAATTCAACAAGAAGAGCTAACTATCCTAAATATATATGCACCCAACACAGGGGCACCCAGATTCATAAAGTAAGTCCTCAGTGACCTACAAAGGGACTTAAACTCTCACACAATAATAATGGGAGATTTTAACACCCCACTGTCAACATTAGACAGATCAATGAGACAGAAAGTTAACAAGGATATCCAGGAATTGAACTCAACTCTGCACAAAGTGGATCTAATAGACATCTACAGAACTCTCCACCCCAAATCAACAGAATATACATTTTTTTCAGCACCATAACACACCTATTCCAAAACTGACCACATAGTTGGAAGTAAAGCTCTCCTCAGCAAATGTAAAAGAACAGAAATTATAACAAACTGTCTCTCAGACCACAGTGCAATCAAACTAGAACTCAGGATTAAGAAACTCACTCAAAACTGCTCAACTACATGGAAACTGAACAACCTGCTCCGGAATGACTATTGGGTACATAATGAAATGAAGACAGAAATAAAGATGTTCTTTGAAACCAAAGAGAACAAAGACACAACATACCAGAATCTCTGGGACACGTTCAAAGCAGTGTGTAGAGGGAAATTTATAGCACTAAATACCCACAAGAGAAAGCAGGAAAGATCCAAAATTGACACCCTAACATCACAATTAAAAGAACTAGAAAAGCAAGAGCAACCACATTCAAAAGCTAACAGAAGGCTAGAAATAACTAAAATCAGAGCAGAACTGAAGGAAATAGAGACACAAGAAACCCTTCAAAAAATTAATGAATCTAGGAGCTGGCTTTTTGAAAGGATCAACAAAATTGATAGACCGTTAGCAAGACTAATAAAGAAGAAAAGAGAGAAGAATCAAATAGATGCAATAAAAAATGAAAAAGGGGATATCACCACCGATCCCACAGAAATACAATCTACCATCAGAGAATACTACAAACACCTCTACACAAATAAACAAGAAAATCTAGAAGAAATGGATAAATTCCTCGACAAATACACCCTCCCAAGACTAAACCAGGAAGAAGTTGAATCTCTGAATAGACCAATAACAGGTTCTGAAATTGTGGCAATAATCAATAGCTTACCAACCAAAAAGAGTCCAGGACCTGATGGATTCACAGCCGAATTCTACCAGAGGTACAAGTAGGAACTGGTACCATTCCTTCTGAAACTATTCCAATCGACAGAAAAAGAGGGAATCCTCCCTAACACATTTTATGAAGCCAGCATCATCCTGATACCAAAGCCTGGCAGAGACATAACCAAAAAAGAGAATTTCAGACCAATATCCTTGATGAACATTGATGCAAAAATCCTCAATAAAATACTGGCAAACTGAACCCAGCAACACATCAAAAAGCTCATCCACCATAATCAAGTGGGCTTCACCCCTGGGATGCAAGGCTGGTTCAACATACGCAAATCAATAAATGTAATCCAGCATATAAATAGAACCAAAGACAAAAACCACATGATTATCTCAATAGATGCAGAAAAGGCCTTTGACAAAATTCAACAACACTTCATGCTAAAAACTCTCAATAAATTAGGTATTGATGGGACGTATCTCAAAATAATAAGAGCTATCTATGACAAACCCACAGCCAATATACTGAATGGGCAAAAACTGGAAGCATTCCCTCTGAAAACTGGCACAAGACAGGGATGCCCTCTCTCACCGCTCCTATTCAACATAGTGCTGGAAGTTCTGGCCAGAGCAATCAGGCAGGAGAAGGAAATAAAGGGTATTCAATTAGGAAAAGAGGAAGTCAAATTGTCCCTGTTTGCAGATGACATGATTGTATATCTAGAAAACCCCATTGTCTCAGCCCAAAATCTCCTTAAGCTGATTAGCAACTTCAGCAAAGTCTCAGGATACAAAATCAAGGTACAAAAATCACAAGCCTTCTTGTACACCAATCACAGACAAACAGAGAGCCAATTCATGAGTGAACTCCCATTCACAATTGCTTCAAAGAATAAAATACCTAGGAATCCAACTTACAAGGGACGTGAAGGACCTCTTCAAGGAGAACTACAAACCACTGCTCAATGAAAGAAGAGGATACAAACAAATGGAAGAACATTCCATGCTCATGGGTTGGAAGAATCAATATCATGAATATGGCCATACTGCCCAAGGTAATTTATAGATTCAATGCCATCCCCATCAAGCTACCAATGACTTTCTTCACAGAATTGGAAAAAACTACTTTAAAGTTCATATGGAACCAAAAAAGAGCCCACATCGCCAAGTCAATCCTAAGCCAAAAGAACAAAGCTGGAGGCATCACGCTACCTGACTTCAAACCATACTACAAGGCTACAGTAACCAAAACAGCATGGTAATGGTACCACAACAGAGACACAGATCAATGGAACAAAACAGAGCCGTCAGAAATGATGCCGCATATCTACAACTATCTGATCTTTGACAAACCTGACAAAAACAAGAAATGGGGAAAGGATTCCCTATTTAATAAATGGTGCTGGGAAAACTGGCTAGCCATATGTAGAAAGCTGAAACTGGATCCCTTCCTTACACCTTATACAAAAATTAATTCAAGATGGATTAAAGACTTAAATGTTAGACCTAAAACCATTAAAATCCTACAAGAAAACCTAGGCAATACCATTCAGGCCATAGGCGTGGGCAAGGACTTCATGTCTAAAACACCAAAAGCAATGGCAACAAAAGCCAAAATTGACAAATGGGATCTCATTAAACTAAAGAGCTTCTGCACAGCAAAAGAAACTACCATCAGAGTGAACAGGCAACCTACAGAATGGGAGAAAATTTTTGCAACCTACTCATCTGACAAAGGGCTAATATCCAGAATCTACAATGAACTCAAACAAATTTACAAGAAAAAAACAAACAACCCCATCAAAAAGTGGACAAAGGACATGAACAGACACTTCTCAAAAGAAGACATTTATGCAGCCAGAAAACACATGAAGAAATGCTCATCATCACTGGCCATCAGAGAAATGCAAATCAAAAGCACAGTGAGATACCATCTCACACCAGTTAGAAAGGCCATCATTAAAAAATCAGGAAACAACAGGTGCTGGAGAGGATGTGGAGAAATAGGAACACTTTTACACTGTTGGTGGGACTGTAAACTAGTTCAACCATTGTGGAAGTCAGTGTGGCGATTCCTCAGGGATCTAGAACTAGAAATACCATTTGACCCAGCCATCCCATTACTGGGTATATACCCAAAGGAGTATAAATCATGCTGCTATAAAGACACATGCACATGTATGTTTATTGCGGCACTATTCACAATAGCAAAGACTTGGAACCAACCCAAATGTCCAACAACAATAGACTGGATTAAGAAAATGTGGCACATATACACCATGGAATACTATGCAGCCATAAAAAATGATGAGTTCGTGTCCTTTGTAGGGACATGGATGAAACTGGAAAACATCATTCTCAGTAAACTATCGCAAGGACAAAAAACCAAACACCGCATGTTCTCACTCATAGGTGGGAATTGAACAATGAGAACTCATGGACACAGGAAGGGGAACATCACCTTCCGGGTACTGTTGTGGGGTGGGGGGTGGGGGGGGCGGGGACAGCATTAGGAGATATACCTAATGCTAAATGACGAGCTAATGGGTGCAGGAAATCAACATGGCACATGGATACATATGTAACAAACCTGCACATTGTGCACATGTACCCTAAAACCTAAAGTATAATTAAAAAAAAAAATCTTGATTTGTAGGATATATTGGGGCTCCTGCATTCCAGGGTCATGACCCATTATGATTATAAGGGGAACTGTGCTTCCGCGTTTTCTAATCTGCTTCGTTTCATTCAGCTGTTACCAACCCATCTTTTTATCCTTGATACTGTACTGCTCAATGCAGCGTGCTGACTTGCCCTGATTAAATTACTCCACACCCAAAAAAAAAAAAAAAAAAAGTAACTCCTCCAAAGCAAGATTCTGGACAAATATATTTTTATTGATCATATACAAATAGATGAAGATGGACTTGGATGTTAAGAAAAATAATACTATGCAAAATCAAGAGTAGACAGTCGCCTCTAGACTTAAATTAAGAGTGTATACATTAGATAATTTAATCCAATGTATCAGGTAAAAGCTTGAACAAACCTTTTGGCCTCTTCCATAAAATTCAGGGAAGCATGTCCTCCACGAAACAGAATCAAAATATAAATAAAGACTGGCTTAAGACGAAAGGAAACCTTAGAAATGAAAAGAATCCAGATGAGAGGCACTTAACTGAGAATGAAATGAAACTGAGTGGACAAAATAATTATGAGAAGATGAACCTTCAAATCAGAAAGAGGAAAAAAGCTTATTTGATAATATGGGACCTCAAAAGAGAGTGAACACGAATGTGAAAATTCGAAGAGTACACAAAAGTAGCATAACTAAACTAAGAGCATGAGAAAATGAATAGAATTTTGAGTAATAAGAACAGAAATTAAAAGTGAGAATTGTATGTTATATATTAGTAGAGCAACACTGAAGAAGAATGAAAACAAGAAATGATATGACTATATATGAACATAATGAGCACAGAATACTATTTTTAAAATTTTTAGTTTCCAAGTTTTTCTGAAATTTTAATTTTGGTTTCTTATGTAATACCACAGTTATTAGGAAGGTATTAGCTAATAACAATATTTTCAGTGATATTTTAAGTATTTGTCTTAGAAAAATTTTTATTTTTTAAAAATGTATATTTAAAAATACATTAAATGTGTATATACATCAATCATATGTATTGATTTCTGTTTTTTTTAAATTGCAAATGAAATTTGTATTTTTGTGTTCCTGGAATAAAATGAACTTGAATGGATGGTAATATGTTATTCATGCTGTAATTCAATGTATTTGAATACTTTAGGAATGTTACGTTTATAGTTAACAGATATTGACCTATAAATTTTCTTTCACATAATGATGCTGTGAGACAATCTAAGAAGAATTAAAATTTTAAATTCATGTATTCCTTCTTTTTTCTCTGTTCTCTAATATATTTTAATTACAGATGGAGGAACAGATAGATGTTAGATAAATAGGTATATCATAGATAGATCATCCAAAATTATTCTTCTTATGATTTTATGTTGTCAGTATTTACCTCTGTTTTTCTACGTTTATCCTTCCAATTTAGTTGATTACTTCCTGCACCTTTGATGTCATATATATAAACAGGAAATGACACATGGTGTCCGGGATGTAGAGAGAGCCACAGGACTTGTGAATAAAATCCACAGGCAAGGATGTGGCGATTCCTTTTGCAGTATTGGAGGGAATGCCAAACTCTATGTTTGCTGTGGAAAAGAGTATGGTAGTTCCTCAAAAAAATCCAAATGGTATTGCCATATGATTCAGCAGTGCCACATCTCAGGATGGCAAAAGAATTGAAAGCAGAGTCTTGAAAAAATATTTGCACATCCATGTTTGCAGCAGCATTATTGGCAATAGCTAAAACGTAGAAGCAATTGAAGTGTCCAACAACAGATGAATGGATAAGCAAAATATGATATACACATACAATGGAATATTATTCAGCCTTCAACATGAGGGAAATATTCTGTCATATGTTGCAACTTGGATGAAACTTGAGGATATTATGCCAAGTAAAATAAGTTAGTCGGTGAAGGACAAATACAGTATAATTCCATTTGTATAAGGGACTTAAAGTGGACAGAATCCTAGAGATAGTACAATGATGGTTGCCAGAAGCTGGGGGGAGGAAGAAATGGGGAAGCGTTGTTTAATGGGTATAGAGTTTCAGTTTTACAAGATGAAACGAGTTATGGAGATGGATGGTAGGGATGGCTGCAGAATGGTATGAATATAATTAGTACCACTGAACTGTGCACTTAAAATTGTTAACAGAGTAAACTTTATGTTATGTGTATTTTACCACAATAAGAAAATAAAATACCTTAGGAACATTTTCATGAAAGAGTCTACATAAAATTCATTTTAATGCATGTGTTTATGCTTAGCTTTCTATTTTTCTCTTTTCTATTTATATTCCAAATTAGAATATAATGCTAATCAAGCATAGTGGCTGTGTTTCTTGCTTCCTCTAGTCTGCAGGTAGCATCCAAATGTAATAAACTACTTATTAATGTTACATCTATTTATTTTCTGCCTTATACCAAGCTTGTGGGATTCTCTTAAATACAACATTGCTATACTTACACCTATGCAATACCCATTAGCATCGCCTTCCTAAATCAGGGGAAATTGATCCTCTGTAAGGTGGAGTAACTTACTAAGACACAAAACTCAGCATTAAAGTCTGTATACTTCAATATCCTGCCCTCTTCTCATTTGTCTTTATTACCTTTTATGTATGTTGTAGATGTTCAATATATTCTCTATTTTAAACTGAATTTAAGCCGTGGAGCCGTGTTTTTTTGAACAATAAATATGATATAGGACACTCTTCCTACCTTTCATTTATGATCCAGTTCATGAAAAAGAGAAATTCTTTCATTGTGCTAGAAGCTTAAAATAATGAAAATGCCACTTTCTACATTAAACAGAAACTGAAGGGAATCAAGGTGAATTGCATGAGACATAGAAAAAAGTGGGAAAGAAGTCTAGTATAATTTGCCCTTTGTGTACCTTTATTATTTAGCGTTTGAGTAAATGTTTCCCCCAAATATCTTCCCATCTTAATTCATGTTTATAAAGTAGACATTTATGTCTCACCTTATCAAGAAGGGCAAACTCTAACAAAAACATTTCCCAAAAATGCTTCCTGCTAAAATGTAAGCTCAGTCTGGCTAGAAATTAAGCTCACTTCATAAAGATTAATTGGTAGCTAATCTTTGCATGCTGTTCTCTGAACTTGAGTGAAAGCTGTCCATCAGGCATACAGGGAATGACAGAAAAGGTGACAACAGAAGATGAATGCTATGTCAATAACCTTCAAAGATGACCTTCCATTTCTTTTAAATTCTTGATATCTTAAGACTTCATTAATTCTTCTCTCTTTGCCCTTGGTTCAACATTGTGCTATACCGAAACTCATGTAAAAGAATGATGTCACGTAATAAAAATGGCATTTTTCATTCATATAGATGCAAGCTAACTGGCATTTTTACAATCAACATATTTCCTTTGTCAATTTTTCATTCTGTATTGGAAGTAATTGATAGGCATTTCTGAAGGGATGAAGGTGTTTCTGTGTTCATTGTGATCCAAACCGTTTTTAGACCTAGTGTTGTTTGTAAAACAATTTGTGCCAGCTGACCAAGGATCACTGTGGCAGAAAGCAGCAAATTTGCATAAGATGTCACTGCCTCATAAGTTGGCTTTGAAAACTAGGCGCTTACTGTATAGTCTTATGAATCAAAAACACTGATAGATGTAGTATAAGATTACAATCATATTTTCCTTTTGACAGTCACATTATAAAGCATGATGTATTTCAGTTAATCTCAATTAGCTGATCACAATTAAAATTAAAAATGTTTCTTATTGCTGATAAACTTTCATGACTCTCCTGTTCTGAAATGTGCAAGTAATTCTTGTAATTTTAATACAAATTTGCATATTATTACTAATTGATTTAATATCATTGGATTTGGTTCTTGGATCCAATTTATTAAAATGTTGATAATGATTTGTCTCCCCATTTCATTTACACTGAAAGCCATAATTCTTACAATGGTCTGCAAGCCCATCATGATCTGCGCCATGTTAACCGCCAAAATTCTTTTATATCTTCACCCTTGATCTTCCCAGTGGTCCTGGCCACCTCACTGTCCTCTGGACATGCCAATATGCTGCTGTCTTATGACCAAGACTCTAGTTAATTTCTTGGCTTGGAAAGATAGCCCTCCATATATCCATTGATCAGCTCATTCAACTTCCTCAAGTCTTTACTAAAACCTCACATTCTCAATGAGACCTATTCTGTATTTCAAACTGCCTCCCACTTGCAACACTCCAAAACCCCTTACTCTTCTGTGTATTTTTGAAAGGATTTATTGAGATATAATTTACATAGTGTAGAGTGCACACATTAATGTGTACAAGTCAATGGCTTTTAGTATATGCACAGATAAGTGGAGCCATCATCACAATGAATTTTAGAGCATTTTCATCACTTCAAAAAGAAACCCCACCTTCTTTAGCTGTTAATCTCCTATGCACCTATCCCCTACTCAATCCTAAGCAACACAAATCTGTTTTCTGTCTCTGTAGATTTTCCTATTCTATTTTCATCTAAATAGAATCATACAATGGGTGGCCTTTTGTGCCTGGCTTCTTTCAGTTGGCATAATGCTATCAAGGTTCATGTACGTATTGGTACTTTATTTCTTTTTATAACTGTAAAACATTCAATTTCATAGATATAACATTTTGTTTATCCAATAATATTTTTATTGACATTGGAGTTGTGTTCAGCCTTTGGCTATTTTAAATACTGCTGCTAAAATTACTTGTGTACAATTTGTGTTTGAACAGCTCTTTCCAATAATCTGGGTGTATACCTAGGAATATATTTCTAGGTCATATGACAATTCTATGTTTAATATATTTAGAAGCCATCAAACTATTTTCCAAAGTGGCCAGTTCTAGCTATAGTGTATGTAACTATGGTTTTGATTTGTAGTTGCCTGATGAGTGATGCTATTGAGTATCTTTTTACGGGATTATTGACCGTTCGTGTATCTTCTTGAGAAACTTATCTATTCCTATCATTTATCAGTTTTGAGTTGGGATATTTGTTACCGAGTTAAAACAATTTTTCTATATTGAAGATACATATATATATATACAGACATATAGGTATTTGTTTTTCAAATATCTTCTCACAATTTTTGAGCTGCCTTTTGACTTGCTTGGTTGTCCTTTGAAACACCAATGTCTTTAATTTTTAAGAAATTTTAAATATCTAATTTTTATTTTGTTGCTCATGTTTTTGGTGTTACAGCTATTTCTTTGCTAGATCCAAAATCCTGCAGATTTTCCCATGTGCTTTGTTTTAACTCTTGCATGTATGTCTTTAATTCATTTGAGTTAATATTTTTATATGATTTGGGGTAAGGGTTCGAATTTATTACTTTGCAAGTGATGATCCACGCGGACGTTGTTGACCCAGTTTGTTCAAAGACTGTCTCTTCCTCACTGAATTGCACATGGCACCACTGTAAGAATCCATTGACTATAGATACATAGTTTTATATATGGACTCTCAATTCTCTTCCATCAATCTAGATATTTTCCTTCATCAGTATTTTGTTGTCTTGATTATTGATGCTTTGCAGTAAGGTTTGGAGCACGGGGGTGTGAATTATCCTAATATGTTCTCTTTTTTCAAGATTATTTTGGCTATTTTGAGTCCCTTACAATTCCATGTGTATTTTAGATTCAGCTTGTCACTTTCTAGACAGAAGTCTGTTGGGATACGTGCAGGGATTTTATCAAATCTGTAGTTCAAATTGTAAAGTACTATAATATTAAATCTTCCAATTCATGGCTGTAAGATGTTTGCTAATTATTTAGATCTTCTTTAAACAATAATTTTTAATTTTCAGAGTAAAATATTGTATCATATTTTCGAAATTAACTATTATTTCTTCTTTTGATGCTATTGTAAATTGAAGTGTTCTCT
The DNA here is from genome assembly GCF_009828535.3 of Hylobates moloch. Taxonomy (NCBI): domain Eukaryota; kingdom Metazoa; phylum Chordata; class Mammalia; order Primates; family Hylobatidae; genus Hylobates; species Hylobates moloch. The sequence goes on from NW_026652533.1 coordinate 12,049, forward strand.
TAATTTCATTTTGTAGTTTTCATTGCAGATGTGTGCAATTGACTTTTGTATATTTATCTTGTATATTGTAATATTGCTGAAATAATTTACTAGTTTTATCGTATGTGGATTCCTAAAAATTTTCCATATACAAGAATGTTATTCACAAATAAAGTTTTATTTCTTCCTGTTCAATATGGGTGACTCTTATTTCTTTACTTGCCGATTTGCCCTGCATAAAATCTTTAGTACAATGTTGACTAGAAGAGGTCAAAGTATATATCCTATTCTTATCTCTGACCATAGCGGGAAAGTATCCTTCCTTTCACCATTAAGTTGAATGTTTGCTCTTGGCTCTTCACAGGTGCCATGTATCTGGTGTAGAAAGTTCTCTATTTCTGGTTCATTGAGTTTTTATTTTTATTTTTAGTTATTAAATCATTTGGATTTTGTTAAATGTCTCTTCTGAATCTATCGAGATGATCATGCAATTCTTGTTTCTTATTCTATGGATAAGATGTATTATCTTAATGCATTTTGGGCTGTTAAACCAACCTGGGATTACTAGTATAAATTTCACTTTGTCATAGTGTATAATTCTTTTAGATGTTGCTAGATTTGATTTGTTAGTGTTTTTTAAGGAATTTTGCATTTATACTTACAGTAGTTTTATTTTTCTATGCTCTTTGGACTAATTTTTGTATCAAGGAAACACTGGCCCCACAGAATAAATTGGGAAGTGAATATTTCTCTTTCTGAAAAACGCTAGTCCAGATTTAATATCAATTATTCAATACTAAAAATTTTATTAATATTATAAATTATTAATTTCTCTAATTTTTATTTTCTTCCTTCTCCTTGCTTTAGGTTTAGTTTGTTATTTTTTCCAGTGCATTAATGTGGAAGGTCATCTTATCTCATCCTTTCATTTGTCTTTTCCTTTTCTAAATAGTGTCTTTTTAGCATCAGGTGAGCTCACCAGGTTGGTAGTACTCCATGTTTATTGCTGTACAACAATGACAGGTAATAAATATGTCCTGAAGACAATGGAAACTTAACATTCAAAATCCTCCTAGATTCCACCTTACATGATATGTCTCTTCCTTTGAATGGCCCTAATTTCTACCCTTTCTCTATTATAAACTGTGAGTACAATAGCATTCAATGAGTTCTGTGAGTTTTCTAGTAAATTCTTGAAACTGAGGGTGTTCTGGGGAAACCGCTGAACTAGCAGTTGGTGTCAGAAGTGAGAATAGTCTTATATGGCCTCTTCCTTTGAACTTTGCAGCTGGACCCAAACTCTGCACAATTTGGGCCAGAAATCTCGTGTTGACATTGCAGCCTAAAGTACCCTGTAGTTTGTCTAACCCTCAATAAATTTGCTTTCATCAAATATTGTATTTGTTACCCCGAAATTACCATCATGTTTTTTTTCTCCAAATAACATTGGGAGAAATAGCCAGCTGAATCTGTAACTCAACAGAAACAAGTGATCCATATAGCATATAAGTGGTCATTTCATTTTGCCTCCTTCCAGCAAATCTTAGCAACCTCAACCATTGCCATGAGCCACTGTAGGCCTACCGGCTACAAACAAACAAGTATCTTTTAAAAACACTTCACACTCTCATTTGATAAATTTCCTAGCAAAGAGATGCCTACTTTAACTCTATGCAAGTGGCTCATATTCGCGAAGTCTGGAGATATTATCCATGTAGTGTGAGAAAATCATCCCAGCGATGCCAGTACATTCTCCTTCCCATGATCTGCTTAGTTTGCAAACATATTCAGGCCATGGGTGAGAGATTTGTATTTCACAGTACAACAATTTTATGGAGGGCATTGAAACTTAGATTGAGCATTTTAGTACAGTCACACATCACTGAATGATAGGGATATGTTCTAAGAGATGCATCCATAGGCAATTTCATCATTTTGCAAACAGCAGAGAGAATATTACAAACACCTAGACTGTACAGCCTACCATGTCTATGTGATATGGTATAGCCTCTCTCTCCTAGGCTACAAACCTGTGTACTACATTACTGTACTGAATACTGCAGGCAATAAGAACACAGTGGTAAGAATTTGTGTATCTAAACATACTTAAACATAGAAAAGTACGTAAAAATATGTATTATAATCTCAAGGGACCACTTTTGTATATGCAATCCATCTTTGACTGAAATGTTATTATGCATGACATGACTCTGACAAAAATAAAATAATAAATTGTAAAAAATGTACACATGTATCAAACATATTAATATTATAAAAATAAACATATTTATTCAGTGTAAGAATTTGTAGTATCACAAAATGTTCACAGCTTATATTTTAGTAGAGTTTCAAAGGCCTAGTTTAATTACTATTTATTTCTTTGTGTATTTTAAACATGTATATAATAAATATTTTTCAGGTTCAACTCTATATCAGTCCTACTGGCTCTTAAAAATATTAGTTAAAATCAATTAGTAAATTAATGTATATAAATACACACATGTGTATCAGGGAGTGTGTGTGCATGTGTGTGTAAATGTAATTGTACATGTGTGTAAATGTAATTGGATGCGTCTTAATATTTACCCTTACCTACAAGATTTCCAAGATGCATTTATTATGTTTAGATGATGTGCATTTAAAGATTTACCAAATAAAACTGTGATCGTGGAAAATATCAAGATGTTATTAAATTCATCTTGTGCACATAATGGTTTCTTTCAATTTATGTATCTTGCAAAAAATTGCAGTAATGCTCATGCACAAAATAATTGTCTAATTAAAAAAATTTTTCTCAGTCGTTAATTCTTAATAATTATTTCTCCCCAATAATTAATGGGAATTAATGCTTAATTCTTAATTACAGAATAACGTTGTCCTTCAGAGTTCTGAATCTTTTGCATGTGGTATACATTTCACTAACTAGAACAATTTCGGAAATATTGGCATTAATTAATCTCCCTCAGCAAGTATTGATTTCAAAGAAATTAAATACCATTCATATTCTGAACCACAAGGGTACTTTGGCAACTAATTTAATCAAGCTCTTTGTATAATCATTTACACTGTAATTACTCAACAAACATTTCTCTGTGTGAGAAAGATTGAGCAGGTCATTGTGCTTCTTTAAGATACAACTTTTATTTAATCTAGAGATAGGCAATGCTCCCTATAAAGGACAAAGAGAAAAATGAATGAGCAATAGAGATGTGACAGGCATGGAAAAAGACAGTATGTTTACAAAATGAATAGGGCCACAGATGACGATAATGGGGATGAAATCTTGAGATACTGACTCAGTTTATAACCGCACTGTATAATAGAGCAAATCATTTGTTAAATTTTTTACAAATGGAATTTAATTTAATTAAGATGAATGCAGTGTTTTAAACAAGGCAGGTCATCTTAAAATAAAATACTGGAATAAAGTGATAAAACCAATGTAAAAATCATAAACATTTCATGAAGAAATTTTGTCGTGTAATTTAATATTTTTGTTTAAAATCACCCAAATCAAAATAATTATATCTTAATTAAAAAATAATCATCAGAAGTTAAATAATTTTTACTTTCTAATACTAGGTGTAAAAATTTTTCTTAACTATATTTTTAATCATATATGCTTATATATAAAATAGACATAGGATATATACTTACATGTTCACAATATTATATTGTAATTGTTTCAATGGATGTGGATTTTCAATAGAATTAATAAGTACTTTCAAAAATTTTCAATTTCAATGATATATATATTTGTTTTTTTTGACAAAGCATACATACATTGATAGGTAATAATATGAAAATCTTCTAAAGACATTACAGGAACATGAAAATATAACTAAATACTCACTAATTTGTAATGTTTTATGTAAGCGGAACACATTTAACTGAAAATTGCTTTTATATAATACTCAAACGAGACTAAAAACATATTAACTAGAGGAGTAAGTCTTCAAATTGATAATCTGAACTATGTAAGAGGAGAAACTTCAGGCACTAAAATATTTGAAATGCTACAAAATACTTATATAAACTATTATTTAACAATTTCTGTTTGGAGAGTGCTGTACAGTCATCAATATAAATGGCATCTCAAGTCTTTCTGTAGCTTTGACCACATTTACCTCCTAATTTTAATTATTAATATGTTGGAGCGGTGCATACAACTAGATTCCGATCTTCCTTTTTAATGAGCAAAAATATGTCCTTTGAGACAGCATTAAAGGAAGAGCACCTTGTATAAATTCAATGCCAAGAGACAAGATAGTCTTGATTCTGAAGTCTTGTTCTTTTATACAGAAATGTAATTAATAATAGGAAGAAAAACAGGACATAGACGTGGAGTCTATTTTAATCAAAAATTGTCTATAGATTTTGATGATAAAATTTAAAAATCTACTATATTTAGTTATTTACAAAAAAACTATGTTGTGGAAACACATTTGGTCAATAAAACACCCCTAACCAAATGCTGACAAGAAAAAAAGTTAGGTACCACCTTTCTTCTCTGCAGATGCCCTGAGGTGGGTTAATTTGAAAGAAGGCTTCCAAACCTGAGGTGACCCCTGAGAACAGGATAATCCACTGCTGTCTCCTACATTCAGTTTCTCAGTTTGTGCTCTTTTAATTTTGGTGGGAGGGAAGCCAGTCCTTTAAACCGATCTTCAGAATGATGGCAGAGCCAAGGAGTGTGGACAGGTGGCACGGTGTCTGACTTTGTTCCAGCAGCCACTTGGGCTTTCTTTGGGTCTTCTCTGCCCTAGGATAGCACCACTATTGAAAACATATCTTTGTGACATTCTCTATGCCAGGAACTCCCAACGCATTTTCCTTGAAACCGATTAAATGAATAAAAATCAACCAAGAGGTGTGCTGTTTGTTTCTGTTTCCTCCTTTCTGCAGCCCTTCTTGATCATCTAATCTTTTTAAATACATTGTCGATCACTAAAAGGAGCGTAAGGGGTATACTGATTTGTAGCAGACGTATTAATAGCCCAGCCCCTATTCCTTACCTGTAGCTGCTGGGAAGAAAACCATTCTTAACACTCTACAAGGTCTCATCTCCAGAATTTGCACCTGTTTCTAGCTGAGGACTTTCTCTAGCAGCACGGGAGCTTGTTACTGGGCATGAAGTGGGAAGAAAGGGTGAGGGTAACTAAGAAGAATCTCCCCGGATTCAGTGATGTCATTCTGAGGCGTGTTCCACATAACTTCCCATAGAATTAAGCCCAGATGGTAGTTTCTTTTGCTGTGCAGAAGCTCTTTAGTTTAATTAGATCCCATTTGTCAATTTTGGCTTTTGTTGCCATTGCTTTTGGTGTTTTAGACATGAAGTCCTTGCCCACGCATATGTCCTGAATGGTATTGCCTAGGTTTTCTTGTAGGATTTAAAAGAAACTACCATCAGAGTGAACAGGCAACCTACAGAATGCGAGAAAATTTTTGCAACCTACTCATCTGACAAAGGGCTAATATCCAGAATCTACAATGAACTCAAACAAATTTACAAGAAAAAAACAAACAACCCCATCAAAAAGTGGGCAAAGGACCTGAACAGACACTTCTCAAAAGAAGACATTTATGCAGCCAAAAAACACATGAAGAAATGCTCATCATCACTGGCCATCAGAGAAATGCAAATCAAAACCACAGTGAGATACCATCTCACACCAGCTAGAATGGCCATCATTAAAAAATCAGGAAACAACAGGTGCTGGAGAGGATGTGGAGAAATAGGAACACTTTTACACTGTTGGTGGGACTGTAAACTAGTTCAACCATTGTGGAAGTCAGTGTGGCAATTCCTCAGGGATCTAGAACTAGAAATCCCATTTGACCCAGCCATCCCATTACTGGGTATATACCCAAAGGAGTATAAATCATGCTGCTATAAAGACACATGCACACATATGTTTATTGCGGCACTATTCACAATAGCAAAGAGTTGGAACCAACCCAAATGTCCAACAATGATAGACTGGATTAAGAAAATGTGGCACATATACAACATGGAATACTATAAAGCCATAAAAAATGATGAGTTCACGTCCTTTGTAGGGACATGGATGAAACTGGAAAACATCATTCTCAGTAAACTATCGCAAGGACAAAAAACCAAACACCGCATGTTCTCACTCATAGGTGGGAATTGAACAATGAGAACTCATGGACACAGGAAGGGGAACATCACACTCCGGGGACTGTTGTGGGGTTGGGGGGGGGGGAGGGACAGCATTAGGAGATATACCTAATGCTAAATGACGAGTTAATGGGTGCAGGAAATCAACATGGCACATGGATACATAGGTAACAAACCTGCACATTGTGCACATGTACCCTAAAACCTAAAGTATAATAATAAAAAAAAGAATTAAGCCCAGATATCTAACACAGGAACTTGCCTCTTAACACATGTGCTGTTGGCTTTTCTATCTTTCCTGTTTTATTTTGTTCTCTCTCCCTTGTCTCACTTTCGCTATGTCCTCACTCCTGCTTTAAGAATACCCAAACAAATAGTCATTTATTTTATTAAACGCTCAGAACACAGTTGATATTTGAACTCGTAATCTGTGATAATCAGCTTGGATGCTATACTGACAGTAAGATGGTGAACTCACAATGTCTAATTAAGATAAAATTTAAAAAACATATTGATTCATGTCTAAAGATTTAAAAAACCTTAGCGGCAATATCACAATTTCTTCTTTTTAGTTCACATAGTTTCTTAAATGCCTACAATTATTTTAAAGGAAGCCTTGTGTCTAGGAAATATTGAGACATATGGAATAAATTACTAACTCGTTTCTCCTTGAAATCCATTAGATGCTTCATGATTTTTCACATTTATTTCTGAATTGAAAAGCTAGTTGTGAATTATTTTTATAAGCATATCCTTATGTAATACTTTGTTTTTAACAGTGAATTGAAGGTTTAAAGATTAAATTATTCTATCCAGAGAATGAAAAGCAATTATTTCACAAGGAGAATATGTATATGTTGACACGACATTTTAAAATCTAGATTTTAAAATAGGTCCCATATATTTTTGAGTCAATTAGAATATGTTTGTATCAGTCTGTCTACAGTTTTACACCTGTCAAAATGTACTTGAACTACAACAAGTACCTTGAACAATTTTGAAATTTATTATTCCTCTGAAACTGATTAAAAGAATTATAGTAGAGAGAAATTCTCAATGGCATAATTTGGGAGAGGAACTATTCCTTGTAGATCAACCTCTGCCAAGATAGTTTCTAATGACATTGAGACTTTTTGATTTACAAAATTTGTTATATAAAAAACACTAAGACGATGACATATATAACACACAGACTTTAATTAAAATTGTACTAAAATTAAATGTCTAAATAAATTAGAAGGGTACATGGTACATCTAATTGTATGTTTATATATTTTATTTGTGCATTTTATTCCTAGGGTTACTTTTGCTTTAGTTTGTAAAACGTTGTTATTTTTATGATAATGTAGTATATACTAAATAAAGAAAAATCAGGAAAAAGAAAATGAAGAAGAAAACATTAGCTATTGTCAACCAAATAAAAATTGTGCAAACTCTAAGCACATGAACCATGTATTATTTGTATATCATGTACAATGTTTATGCTTCACAGGGTGAGGTAGAGACTGCAAAACATTTAACCTGGGACAAATAAGAAACTAAGGAAATTTTCACAATATATTAATATTATAGAAAATGTTGAACTTAACAGTTAAAGTAAAAGTAGTGAAAATGATATTATTTAAGGAGGTCTAGAAAATTTAATCTATATCTGTAATGTGTTAGAAGTATTGGAATAATGCTTGTATTTCTGGATTGGCATCGATTTCTATTGAGACTGGAAACATAATAGAAGTGAGGGAAAAGGAATTTAAATTGTGGATACTTGAGTTTTATACATAGGAGTTCGAGAAATATATTTTGTTACTATCAAAGCAGTTGGCACAAGAGTGTACAAAATTCCCTAACTGTGTTTATGTGGAGAAGACATAGACAAACAGAGAATAGCAAAACAGAAATAGCAAAAAAGCACAAATAAATTTTACCTGTATTTTTACATAAAAGCCAATTAGAGTAGGAAAACATGAAATTTGTGTTTTATCAAAATTGTTCTCTTTCTTATAATATAGTTGATTATATTACTGGAAAAAAATTGAAGCATTGGTATTTTCACACAAAAAAAGTAAAATATAAGGTCAAAACCATGGGAATGCAGGGAGCACACAAGATATACCTAAACACCGAAACTAATTTTGCTCTACGGACATGTACCAAAAGGAATGATTGCGGATTCCTACAGTTATACATTACATAGGACAGTAAAGAAATACATAGATTTCCCAAGATAGGGCATCACACAGGAGCTCCTCCCTAAAGCTAGGACCAAAATTTATATCCTCAGTATAAAGAAGAATCAGAGGGAAATTAGTCCCATTTCACATTCCCTGGAAATGGCAAATAAAAATGACTTGAGATTGGACAGATTTAAAGAAACTCAATCATTGATGATTTACAGCAACTAATTTAAAAATTGTTTAAATGTGCAGTCCAAACATACCTCCAAACACCTTTAGGCCAAGAATTAACATAATGTGGTCCCAGAATGGTGGTGCCTTTAGTAGACTCACAAAAAAATTCAAATTCTCTTTGGCAAATTTTCTTCTTACTAATCCTCAAAAGTGCGCAAAAATAATTTTCAAAGAAAAATAAATATTTGTCATTCAAAGGCATCTAAATACAGAAGGAAATGATATTCCACCATTTGAAAGGAAAGCAGAAAAAGAGTACAAACAGATCCACAAAGGTTCATTAGTAGAAATATCACTGTTAGATTATAAAGCATATTTGCTTTAAAAAAATTAAAAAAAGAATATTTTCAGGAGACTAAAAAATTGATGTAGCAAATTTGAAAAGTTGTTTGTATAAAAATATCTTATTTTAAATTAAAAACTCAAAAATGAACTCATCAGATTAGACATGGCCATGGTGAGAGTTAATAAATATTTCAGAATGTATTACAGATCATTTAAAAATATGCAAAATGTGGACAGAATCATTAAGAGACACGGAAGATACAGTGAGAAAGTGTAGCATGTGTTTAGTGAGTGTTCTCATAGAAGAAGGGAACTGGGAAGGGACAATATGTGATGGCATTTTGGCTGAAAGTTCTCTAGACTTTTGTAAGACACTAATCTGCATATTCAAAAATTCAATGCATGCTAAGCAAGCCACAATGAAGATAAACCTACACCTACGTATCTCCTGGAGAAACAGTAAACAATCAGGAAGGGAAAAATATTTCAATTAGCACTAGAAAAACCAAATTACCTTTAATTAATCATATTGAAATCTGAAAGAATGAAAGGTAAAATAAACAATATTATGTCTGAAGAATAATAATGCCATTCTGAAATTCTCAACCAAGAAAAATATTCATCAACCTATGGCTAAATAACATATTTAGAGACAAAAAACAAAACGCCACCAGCAGAATTCCACTAAAGAAACTAAAAAGAAATTCTGAAAACATGCTTCAGAAAGGTTGAAGTTCTGAAATCAAAGAATGAACAAAGAGCAAAATATATTGTAAACATACAGGTAGATCTAAATAAAAAATTAGGTGTTGAAACAAAAAAGATATTTAAAATTAGATAAGCACTGCAATATGTATGTTAGGAAGCAAATTATTAGGGCTGAAGTATTCAAAGACCCCTTAATTGACAAGAGCAGAAAGGTGAGTATGACTTTGCAACTTTTTTTTTTTTTTTGAGAAGGAATCTCACTCATCCTTTCGCCCAGGCTGGAGTGCAGTGGCGCCATCTCGGCTCACTGCAACGTCTACCTCCCAGGTTCAAGCAATTCTTCTGCCTCAGCCTCCTGAGTAGCGGGGATTACAGCCGTGTGCCACCATGCCTGGCTTATTTTTATCCTGTTAATATATATCTTAATAATATATATCTTCTGGCTTCTTTGCATGTCACAGTTTTTTTGGGGGGGGTATTTTGATGTTATGCTGTTGAATATCTAGATTTTATTGGCTACCTTTGAACAATGTTGTGGCACGCAGTTCAGTAACTTCAGGATGAGTATTTTTCTGTTGTTGTTTTAAGTCTTCTCTTTAAACTTTGTTGAGTTAGTCTAGAGCCACCTGTAATTTGGAGCTAAATTAGCAGTGTCACTGGGGCATGAACCTCCAGTGGTCTTTACTGAATATCCTGGATGTACAGAGGGGATTCCCTTCTTTGGCTGGTCAGAGCTAACATGTCTTCCTGTCATGTGATGCCAGGGAAGTGTTTTTCTTCCAACTCCCTGGTAGGGTCCCTTGCTGAGCTCCTTAGAATTTCATCCTATGTACATTTGGCTTAGGGACTTGGGAGAAAACTTATGCTGATTCTTGGTTCCTTTTTCTGTAAACGTTCTCTTCTACTACACATTCCAGCTGCTTAAACTTTTTTGATTTTTATCTGGTTCCTTAATGCAGTGACAATGTCTGCTCTCTCTGGGATTCCTCTCTACTGCTGTCACGGAGAACCTGGGAATAAAGCAGGACTCATTCTTGCTCCTTCTCTTCTCTTGCAGAGCACAGTCCTGTGCTGCCTGATGTTCAGTACTTCAAAAAAATGTTTCATGTATTTTGTTCAGTTTACTATTCTTTAACTCTGAAAGAGTAACTCCAGTCCCAGTTACAGCATCATGTTCTGTAACTCTACTTGTTGCTTCATTCTGCCATTGTCTGGTATGATCGCCCCTTTCCCTTTTGTAATCAGGCCAAGAGCATAATATAATACTAATTATAACTGCACAGCTTGCTTCCGTTATGTAAAAAAGTCACTGAGACTTAACTGTGTCCAACTTTTTAAATGTGAATATAAGTACAGCTAAAGCTATATTTTGGTTAATATTTGCATTGCATGCTTTTCCATTATTTACTTTTAACATATGTGAAATATAAATATAAATTATAAAAACTTTAAGAGAGTCCATTTAAAAAAATCTGGTCTGATTATGTTTTAGCTGGTTTATTACAATGTGCATTCTTGACGTCAGGGTCTAATATAATTGGTACATTTGTCTATTTGCAAAAAAATTACTTGACGATATTTTAAAATTAATTTATCCAACTCACAACTTACATGCTTCTGCTGTTGTATGGAAGATACATTTTAAACTTTATGAGATAGCATTCTGTTATATAGTCGATATCCAAATAAATTTCTCTCCATGTTTATTTCTTTCATTAAAAAAAATCGTTCTTCTAACTGCAAACTTTCATCAGGTATCATGGCTCTTCTACTTGAAGAGTAATCTTTAGTATTTCCTTTCCTGTGGGTCTGCTTGGGAGAAATTCTTTATTGTATCTTGGCTTGTGATGGATGTGTCCACCAAGTAGACAGTTCTAGGTCGGCACTTATTTTATTTCAGGACTTGAAAGATATAAATACCTCACTTGTTGGCTTTCATTGTTTCATTTGAGAAGGTTGTTAGCAGTCAACTATTTCTCCTTGTAGTTAGCTCAATTATTTTATCAAGTGCTCTTTACATTTTTCTTTTACTTCTCAGAAATTGTCCCACTATGTTTCTAGGTGTGTCCTCTGTGTGTGTTTTCCTTTGGTTTGCAAAGCCTCCTGAACCTGTGGTTTAATATTATTGGCAATTTTGATAAAACCTCTAACATTACCACTGAAAATGCTGTTCAGACAAGCTGTTTTCTCCTTCTTAGATTTCAACGTGTTAGATTATTACTGTATCCTTTATATTTTTTAAATGACATTTCTTTACTTTTTTTTAGTTGGCTAATCTGTATTAGTGTATATATATTTTTTTATTTTATTTTATTATTATACTTTAAGTTTTAGGATACATGTGCACAATGTGCAGGTTTGTAACATAAGTATTCATGTGCCATGTTGGTGTGCTGCACCCATTAATTCGCCATTTAGCATTAGCTATATCTCCTAATGCTGTCCCTCCCCTCTCCCCCCATCCCACAACAGTCCCCGAAGTGTGATGTTCCCCTTCCTGTGTGCATAGGTTCTCATTGTTCAATTACCACCTATGAGTGAGAACATGTGGTGTTTGGTTTTTTGTCCTTGCAATAGTTTACTGAGAATGATGTTTTCCAGTTTCATCCATGTCCCTACAAAGGACATGAACTCATCATTTTTTATGGCTGCATAGTATTCCATGGTGTATATGTGCCACATTTTCTTAATCCAGTCTATTGCTGTTGGACGTTTGGGTTGGTTCCAAGTCTTTGCTATTGTGAATAGTGCCACAATAAACATACATGTGCATGTGTCTTTATAGCAGATGATTTATAGTCCTTTGGGTATATACCCAGTAATGGGATGGCTGGGTCAAATGGTAGTTCTAGTTCTAGATCCCTGAGGAATCGCCACACTGACTTCCACAATGGTTGAACTAGTTTACAGTCCCACCAACAGTGTAAAAGTGTTCCAATTTCTCCACATCCTCTCCAGCACCTGTTGTTTCCTGACTTTTTAATGATGGCCATTCTAACTGGTGTGAGATGGTATCTCACTGTGGTTTTGATTTGCATTTCTCTGATGGCCAGTGATGATGAGCATTTTTTCATGTGTTTTCTGGCTGCATAAATGTCTTCTTTTGAGAAGTGTCTGTTCATGTCCTTCGCCCACTTTTTGATAGGGTTGTTTGTTTTTTTCTTGTAAATTTGTTTGAGTTCATTGTAGATTCTGGATATTAGCCCTTTGTCAGATGAGTAGTTTGCAAACATTTTCTCCCATTTTGTAAGTTGCCTGTTCACTCTGATGGTAGTTTATTTTGCTGCACAGAAACTCTTTTGTTTAGTTAGATCCCATTTGCCAGTTGTGGCTTTTGTTGCCATTGCTTTTGGTGTTTTAAACATGACCTCCTTGACCACACCTATGTCCTGAATGGTATTGCCTAGGTTATCCTCTAGGGTTTTTATGGTTTTAGGTCTAACATTTAAGTCTTTAATCCATCTTGAATTAATTTTTGTATAAGGTGTAAGGAATGGATCCAGTTTCAATTTTCTACATATGGCTAGCCTGTTTTCCCAGCACTATTTATTAAATAGGGAATCCTTTCCCCATTTCTTGTTTTTGTCAGGTTTGTCAAAGATCAGATAGTTGTAATTATGTGGCATTATTTCTGAGGGCTCTGTTCTGTTCCATTGATCTATGTCTCTGTTTTGGTACCAGTACCATGCTGTTTTGGTTACTGTAGCCTTGTAGTATAGTTTGAAGTCAGGTAGCATGATGCCTCCAGCTTTGTTCTTTTGGCTTAGGATTGACTTGGCGATGCGGGCTCTTTTTTGGTTCCATATGAACTTTAAAGTAGTTTTTTCCAATTCTGTGAAGAAAGTCATTGGTAGCTTGATCGGGATGGCATTCAATCTATAAATTACCTTGGGCAGTATGGCCATTTTCACAATATTGATTTTTCCAACCCACGGGCATGGAATGTTCTTGAATTTGTTTGTATCCTCTTTTATTTCATTGAGCAGTGGTTTGTAGTTCTCCTTGAAGACATCCTTCACGTCCCTTGTAAGTTGGATTCCTATGTATTTTATTCTCTTTGAGGCAATTGTGAATGGGAGTTCACTCATGATTTGGCTCTCTGTTTGTCTGTTATTGCTGTACAAGAATGCTTGTGATTTTTGTACATTGATTTTGTATCCTGAGAGTTTGCTGAAGTTGCTTATCAGTTTAAGGAGATTTTGGTCTGGGACAATGGGGTTTTCTAGATATGCAATCATGTCATCTGCAAACAGGGACAATTTGACTTCCTCTTTTCCTAATTGAATACCCTTTATTTCCTTCTCCTGCCTCATTGCCCTGGCCAGAACTTCCAACACTGTGTTGAATAGGAGTGGTGAGAGAGGGCATCCCTGTCTTGTGCCAGTTTTCAAAGGGAATGCTTCCAGTTTTTGCCCATTCAGTATGATATTGGCTGTGGGTTTGTCATAAATCGCTCTTATTATTTTGAGACACATCCCATCAAACCTAATTTATTGAGAGTTTTTAGCATGAAGGTTGTCAAATTTTGTCAAAGGCCTTTTCTGCATCTATTGAGATAATCATGTGGTTTTTTTCTTTCGTTCTGTTTATATGCTGGATTACATTTATTGATTTGTGTATGTTGTACCAGCCTTGCATCCCAGGGATGAAGCCCACTTGATCGTGGTGGATAAGCTTTTTGATGTGCTGCTGGATTCGGTTTGCTAGTATTTTATTGAAGATTTTTGCATCAATGTTCATAAAGGATATTGGTCTAAAATTCTCTTTTTTGGTTATGTCTCTGCCAGGCTTTGGTATCAGGATGATGCTGGCCTCATAAAATGAGTTAGGAAGGATTCCCTCTTTTTCTATTGATTGGAATAGTTTCAGAAGGAATGGTACCGTTTCCTCCTTGTACCTCTGGTAGAATTCGTCTGTGAATCCATCTGGTCCTGGACTCTTTGGTTGGTAAGCTATTGATTATTGCCACAATTTCAGAACCTGTTATTGGTCTATTCAGAGATTCAAATTCTTCCTGCTTTAGTCTTGGGAGGGTTTATATGTCGAGGAATTTATCCATTTCTTCTAGATTTTTTAGTTTATTTGCATAGAGGTGTTTGTAGTATTCTCTGATGGTAGATTGTATTTCTGTGAGATCACTGGTGATATCCCGTTTATCATTTTTTATTGCGTCTATTTGATTCTTCTCTCTTTTCTTCATTAGTCTTGCTAGCGGTCTATCAATTTTGTTGATCTTTTCCAAAAACAAGCTCCTGGATTCATTAATTTTTTGAAGGGTTTTTTGTGTCTCTATTTCCTTCATTTCTGCTCTGAATTTAGTTATTTCTTGCCTTCTGCTAGCTTTTGAATGTGTTTGCTCTTGCTTCTCTTGTTCTTTTAATTGTGATGTTAGGGTGTCAATTTTAGATCTTTCCTGCTTTCTCTTGTGGGCATTTAGTGCTATAAATTTCCTTCTACACACTGCTTTGAATGTGTCCCAGAGATTCTGGTATGTTGTGTCTTTGTTTTCATTGGTTTCAAAGAACATCTTTATTTCTGCCTTCATTTCGTTATGCACCCAGTAGTCATTCAGGAGCAGGTTGTTCAGTTTCCATGTAATTGAGTGGTTTTGAGTGAGTTTCTTAATCCTGAGTTCTAATTTGATTGCACTGTGGTCTGAGACAGTTTGTTATAATTTCTGTTCTTTTCCATTGGCTGAGGAGTTCTTTACTTCCAAATACGTGGTCAATTTTGGAATAGGTGTGGTGCTGAAAAGAATGTATATTCTGTTGATTTGGGGTGGAGAGTTCTCTGTATGTCTATTAGGTCTGCTTGGTGCAGAGCCACGTTCAATTCCTGGATATCCTTGTTAAATTTCTGTCTCCATGACCTGCCTAATTTTGACAGTGGGGTGTTAAAGTCTACCATTATTATTGTGTGGGAGTCTAAGTCTCTTTGTATGTCTCCAAAGACTTGCTTTATGAATCTAGGTGCTCCTGTATTGGGTGCATATATATTTAAGATAGTTAGCTCTTCTTGTTCAATTGATCTCTTTACCATTATGTAATTGCCTTCTTTGTCTCTTTTCATCTTTGTTGGTTTAAAGTCTGTTTTATCAGAGACTAGGATTGCAACCCCTGCCTTTTTTTGTTTTCCATTTGCTTGGTAGATCTTCCTCCATCCCTTTATTTTGAGCCTATGTGTTTCTCTGCACCTGAGATGGGTTTCTGGAATACAGCACACTGATGGGTCTTGATTCTTTATCCAATTTGCCAGTCTGTGTCTTTTACTTGGAGCATTTAACCCATTTACATTTAAGGTTAATATTATTATGTGTGAATTTTGATCCTGTCATTATGCTGTTAGCTGGTTATTTTGCTTGTTAGTTGATGCAGTTTCTTCCTAGCCTTGATGGTCTTTACAATTCTGCATGTTTTTGCAGTGGCTGGTACCGGTTGTTCCTTTCCATGTTTAGTGCTTCCTTCAGGAGCTCTTTTAAGGCAGGCCTGGTGGTGATAAAATCTCTCAGCCTTTGCTTGTCTGTAAAGTATTTTATTTCTCCTTCACTTATGAAGTTTAGTTTGGCTGGATATGAAATTCCAGGTTGAAAATTCTTCTCTTTAAGAACGTTGAATATTGGCCCCCACTCTCTTCCGGCTTGTAGAGTTTCTGCCGAGAGATCAGCTGTTAGTCTGATGGGTTTTCCTTTGTGGGTAACCCGACCTTTCTCTCTGACTGCCTTTAACATTTTTTCCTTCATTTCAACTTTGGTGAATCAGACAATTACATGTCTTGCAGTTACTCTTCTTGAGGAGTATCTTTGTGGTGTTCTCTATATTTCCTGAATCTGAATGTTGGCCTGCCTTGCTAGATTGGGGAAGTTCTCCTGGATAATATCCTGCAGAGTGTTTTCCAACTTGGTTCCATTCTCCCCGTCACTTTCAGGTACACCAATTAGATGTAGTTTTGGTCTTTTCACATAGTCCCATATTTCTTGGAGGCTTTGTTGATTTCTTTTTGTTCTTTTTTCTGTAAACTTCTCTTCTCGCTTCATTTCATTTATTTGATCTTCCATCACTGATACCCTTTATTCTAGATGATCAAATCGGCTACCGAGTCTTGTGCTTTCATCACGTAGTTCTCATGCCATGGTTTTCAGTGCCATCAGGTCCTTTAAGGATTTCTCTGCATTGGTTATTCTAGTTAGCCATTCATTTAATATTTTTTCAAGGTTTTTAAATTCTTTGCCATTGATTCAAACTTCCTCCTTTAGCTCAGAGAAGTTTGATCATCTGAAGCCTTCTTCTCTCAACTCGTCAAAGTCATCCTCTGTCCAGCTTTGTTCCTTTACTGGTGAGGAGCTGCATTCCTTTGGAGAGGAGAGGCACTCTGATTTGTCGAATTTTGAGTTTTTCTGCTCTGTTTTTTCCCCATCTTTGTGGTTTTATCTACCTTTGGTCTTTGATGATGGTGACGTACAGATGGGGTTTTGGTGTTGATCTCCTTTCTGTTTGTTAGTTATCCTTGTAACAGTCAGGACCCTCAGCTGCAGGTCTGTTGAAGTTTGTTGGAGGTTCATTCCAGACCCTGTTTGCCTGGGTATCAGCAGTGGAATCTGCAGAACAGCGAATATTGCTGAACAGCAAATGATGCTGCCTGATCATTCCTCTGGAAGTTTTGTCTCAGAGGAGTACCTGGCCATGTGAGGTGTCAGTCTGCCCCCACTAGGGGTGCCTCCCAGTTAGTCTTCTTGGGGGTCAGGGACCCACTTGAGGAGGCAGTCTGTCAATTCTCTGATCTCAAGCTGTGTGCTGGGAGAACTACTACACTTCAAAGTTGTCAGACAGGGACATTTAAGTCTGCAGAGGTTTCTGCTGCCTTTTGTTTGGCTATGCCCTGCCCCAGAAGTGGAGTCTACAGAGGCAGGCAGGCCTCCTTGAGCTGCGGTGGGCTCCACCCAGTTTGAGCTTCCTGGCTACTTTGTTTACCTACTCAAGCCTCAGCAATGGCAGCCACCCCTCCCCGAGCCTCAGTGCCACCTTGCAGTTTGATCTCAGACTGCTGTGTTAGCAGTGAGGGAGGCTCCATGGGCATGGGACCCTCCGAGCCAGGCGTGGGATATAATCTCCTGGTGTGCCATTGCTAAGGCTATCGGAAAAGCACAGTATTAGTCTGGAAGTGATCTGATTTTCCAGGTGCCATATGTGCTTGGCTAGGAAAGGGAATTCCCTGACCCCTTGCACTTCCCGGGTGAGGCGATGCCTCACCCTGCTTAGGCTCAGGCTCGGTGCACTACACTGACTGTCCTGTGCCCACTGTCCAACAATCCCTAGTGAGATGAACCCAGTACCTCAGTTGGAAATGCAGAAATCATTCGCCTTCCATGTCACTCATGCCAGGAGCTGTAGACTGGAGCTGTTCCTATTCGGGCATCTTGGCTCCGTCGCACATAACAATTTCTTATAAATCCCTTTTGCATGGGAGAGGTGTTAGGGGATAGGGGCTGAGCAGAGTGGGAAGGTCTGCAAAGGGTCTTTCTGGAGGCTGAGACCTGGGAACCCAACCTCACCCCTTCTTGTCTTTAGCCCTTTCTCTGTGATGGCCACACAGGCACCTTGTGCTCCACCTGCCTAGGGGGTGGGCCAAAACTGGGCTGTCAGAGATGTCGCCTGCAGTCCTCAGGATGGCCCTATGCCTGGCTATTCAGACACCTGCCCATGGTCCACTGTGTTCCTGCCCTGTGCAGGGCATGTGAGATGTGCCCAGGCATCACCCATGGCTGCCTCTAGTGACCCTCAGTGGATTTCTACAGGGTCTGGTGTGAGAAGGGCTCAGAAAATACTTTAGGGCTGACTGCAGCAGGGCCCAGGATGGACACTGCTCCAATGCCCCATTTGGGAGAGGACTCTCCTGAATTATGGAGATCCAGTCTCTCCAGAGGGTTGTGATCCAGGCACAGGTACAGTGGCTGCACCATGCCATGATCACGTGAGCCCCTTCTTCCAGTGCTTTGGTCCTAGGGTTGCCCCCATGGTAACTACAGTGTCTGACTTCCCATTTGAGGACATAAGCCTTGCTGGTGAGGGGGCACCAGGACTCTGAGGCATGTATCCTCCACTGTCATGTGGGCCTGGTCTCTGTGGCATTTGGGTTTTGGGGACTTTGGAGAGTGGGATGCAGATGAGTTCATGACCAGTATTTTGGCTTGGGAGCCAGAAAGCGTGGGTGCTCAATACAGACAATCTCAGGAGGATGTGGTCTTCCTTCCTGCTAGCATCCTTTTCCCTTCTTGAGATGGGCCCAGCTGCCCTCTGAGCAGGTTCTTCACTCATTCCCCAGCCCCTCCAGCAGGGGCAGCAGGCCCTGCCCCCAATTCCGGGGCAGAGACCTTGACTACACCAATGCAACTGCCTGCTTCAGGTCCCTGTCTGGTCAACAAGATCTGCCAGACCTTTTGCTGTTCCTTAAGGGCCTGGAGGCTGGGTAAGGTGGGCCTGAGGCCAGCCACTTTCTTGCTGCCTTTGGAGCTGAGATGGAACCCAAGATAGCTAAGTAGGAAGGGAAGAGCTGGTGGGTGCTCACAGCTTCATGGAGCCCTGTGGTATCCACATCTGCCCTAGCTCCTTCCTGCCTATGTACATTGGTACAGCTTGGCTTAAGCCAGTTTGGGTTGTAGTTTCTGTCACTTGCAATTCCAACAATTGTAGCAGACGTACCCTCTGACCCTCAGCTTCCACCCTTTATGCCTTGGGGAGAGGCTTTTCCTTGATTGGCAGCACCAATGGACAAGCCAAACCTCACCCAGGCCAACCCTCTTTGGAGTGGAAAATTCCTGCTGACACCATCTTCCCCAGGGCGGTCCCCCAAGAAGGAGGCCAGAAAGTGCCTGAGTCCTGGGCTGTGCCTGAGCCCTGGGCTGTTCCTGAGCCCTGGTGATTCAAATATTGAGTAGTTCTGTCTGGGGGCCGCCCTGGTCTTTCTGAGAGTCAGTGTGGCCATGGCTAAGAGGTTCAGGGAGGCAGCCAGGGCTGAATCCTAGACAGATTGAACATGAGTCTGTGGCCCACTCACCACACAGCAGTGGCTCACTTAAACTTGGATGGCAATAGCAGCTACCCGTCGGGGCCCAGGAAGACACTGCCCAGGTGTGGCCCTTCTCCTTCCCTGGCTAGAAGGTGTTGGGGATCTCTGTCCACTGAGGTCCTTGATTTTCACACCTGTGAGGTGAAGTTCCCAGCACAGGGGAACAGAACCCCTTTAGGGTCCACGTGGCGCCTGGGCCTTACTCACATCATCCTGGGAGTGGCCTGGGGCTGAGGGCTTTGAGAGCCAGTGGAGAGGAGTAATTAATACCCCAGGCCTAGGGAGAGGCAAAGCCTAAACAGGGTGCACTGGATGGCAAAATTCCATTCTATTTTGTGGCTTCAAGACTAGAATGGTCATCCTGGCTGATGTTGTAACCCATTCATCCTCTCCCTCAGCTCTGGCCCCACTGTCCATGGCCACAGGCTTCAGCTTATGCAGCTCCTCCTGGGAAGTTCCCTATCAGGATCTCATCCTTTAGGCACCTGGAAATCAAGGCCACCCCCACAGCCCCAGGGCCCCGGGCTCACTGGGCCCCAAGAGATTCAGAGCTATGGGGTATGGGACACATGTTCACAGGCAGCCAGACAGAAAATGGGCTCAACGTGTCTGTGGATCTCCCAGGAGCTGAGACGTGTCGGGACACACACACACTGGGTGGGAACTGGAGTCTTGGGCTGCTGGGCCTTCCGCCCCCAGGGTTTGAGCTCAGCACACAATTCATGGCTCTTGTCCACACAGGAGCACTGGCTCAGATTCCTCCCAATGGAGCAGCTGGTAAATCTCTCTCAGCAGGGTCCAAGGCAGGACCCCCAAAGAGCCTGCCTCCAGAAACTGCTGAGAAATGAGGTCCAAGTACTCTGAGCCCTGACTGGCACTGTCAGAGGAAAGTCAAGGCCGGGCTAAGACCCCCGTCCCTTCCCCTGAAGGGTGGGCATGAGACCCCATCTCTCCTTGCCTCCGTTTCCTCACCTGTAGAGTGGCTGTGGGAGGAAATGACTTTATCTATGTGGGCTGAGCAGTTTGGAGGCACCGAACTCTTGCGATGCAGATGTTCTTGTTGAAGGAAGGGCTTTTACAAAGGCCACTGCTGCAGGGCCCTCAGCGTCCCCATACACCATCCTTCCAGAAAGATCAACTCTGGCCATATCTCAGCACCAGACACCCCAAAGGGCCTTCCCAGTAGGACCTAGAGTCATATCCCCACCCTGCATGACAAGGGACCCTCTTTGAGAAGACCTTGCTCAGTGTAGCAGAGGGGTCAGGATGCAGTGACTGGGGGAAGATGATGGCTGGGGCACCTCTGTTCAAGAAGGCATCCTTACTCCCTCTGCAGCAAGGTTATATCACTGTCATGAGTGGAGCCTGTGCAGAGCTGGCATGCCTAGTCCTCACAGGAACTTCCCCTAGCTATAGCGCACGTTGGCCAGGTTTCCTTAAACATGCACTCACCTCGACCAACTGGGGGGACCTCATGGGTGCTGGGATTAGGAGCCCACCTTGCATGTGACCCCCAGCCCCTGCCAAAGGATAAGGCTGCTCTGGTGCAGAGGGAGGAGGGAGAAGGAAGCACCCACAGGCTGGCCACAAATAAAGCTCTTGGCAGGACACCCCTACCAAAGGTACCAATTCATCAGGCAATTGATGGCCCAGGTGTGGATATTTTTAGTCTGTGACCTGACATCCACTCTTGTCTGGGTGTTAATGTCCAAATGTTTTACAAGTATATTACCGGAAACAATTATTCCCAAGAGGCAGCCATTTGTGGGAAGGTGTTAGAAAAATGTCGCTTTTCATCCCTTCATCCTTACCATGAACAGAGGGCCAGGAAAACTGGCTTCTGAAGCTTTGGTAGGGTGTAGGCTGAGGAGGAACCTAGTGGACCCCCCCAAACCTCCCTGCTGCAGGAGCTGCTTCCTTGCATGCAGGGCCCAGAGTAAGCAGCATGGACGCTAGAGCTTTTGGAACTCCTGCCGCAGTGGGTGCCAGACAGAATGGCTCCACTCCATCTCTCTTGGAGGGCCATCTAGCAGCAGCCAGGGGAGGGGTGCCTGCCCTTCCTCAAAATGTGCTGGAACCCCCCTTTAGGAATTGGCTAAAGGAGAGTTGTCTGTCCTGTCCCTGCTAGAGAAGGGCTGGCGATGCAGGGGCTGACCAGATGGGGCCCCCAGAATCATGGAGGCAGGAGTCAGCAGGACGAGAGGGATTCCCTTAGCACGTGCTTCTTCTAGATGGATGGTCCAGGCCAACCTGTATTCCAGCCAGCCCAGGGCACGCACTGCCTGGAGGACTAGGGTAGCAGCCTGGTGATGGAGCATTCTGCCCTCCACCCGAGGCACATGAGGAGTCTCTGAGGAGAGCTAGATGGGCCAGTGGGTCACCTCAACAACCCTCACCCAGCCAGGAGAGCCAAGGCATGTCACCTGGAATGACTGGCTCTCCAAGGGCCAGCTGGCCACCCTATCCTGGAGGTGGTCAACAAAGCTTTGACCCTGGCCAGAAAGGAAGATGTTGGCAGGGCCCTGGGCTGAGGACAGCAAGGACATATCACACTTACCCACACACAGAGACTCCTGGAGAGGCACAGCGTCTGTCACCAAGATGAACAATCTCTGGGGACTGTGTCCCTGGGGACTGGCTGTGTGGGTGGACTGTGTGAGCTGCCCCAATATGCCACCCAGAAAGTGGAAATGGCCTTGGAAATGGTAGCAGGGAAGCCCCTCCTCGGTGGCTTATTCTCCACCTGCCTCCCTCTGCTCCTGGCAGCCCTGCCCCATCTCGATTTTCAACTCCACCTGTGTCTGCCTGGAGGGTGGCATGGCTAGCTTTAGTATTTCCTTCTGCAGCTCAGCTCAGTGATGGGCTCCAGCAGCCCTCACCATGCCTCAGAACCTGAGACCCTTAGGGAAGGACAGGACATGCTGCAAACACAAACCCAGTGTGAGAGGGTCCTCGGGCCACAGAGGTCACAGGTAGGGGTCTACGGACTCCAATTCTGAGTTCCTGACCAGGATTAAACCATCAACATGCTCTTTAACCTTATTAAGTCTTGTTGATCCCATCTGTGACATGGGGAAGGCACCCACCTCAGAGGTTTTGTGTAGCAACAAATGAATATGATTGAAGTGCCTTTCCTGGTGCTACACATAGAGCCAGGCATGAGTACTCGTGCAGCTGCCCCCCATGTCCAGGTCCCAGAGGGTAGCCTGGACCCTGACATTGGGCGGGGGCTCAACAATGCCTGGATGCCAGGCCCCCCTGGAGATACTGGGACCCTGGCCTGGGCCTGGAGAGAAGGTGTTGCTGCGGCATTTGGAGATGACCCCATGGGTGAGGACTGGGGCCTATGTGGCCCTGTGAAGGGGTGCACCCTAAGGTGGGGCTTGGGTACCCGTACTGAGAGGGTACAGGATGCAGGGGGCTGGCAGGTGAGATCCAAGACCACTCTCCACCATGCTTCGAACAAACCCCTCACCCTCCATCTGCAGACTTAGCTTTGCATATTTAAGACACTAACCGACCCTTACTTTAAAAAATATTTTGCTTGCACACTCAAGACTCTTCATCCGACATTAGTAGGGAATCAAAAATCTCTTATTTGGAAACAGCACGTAGGGGAAGTAATGTTGAAAATTTGTCATTGTTCCACAACCTACACATCCTCTGGGAGTTATTATTTTAAAACGCAACAAGTACTGTTAGTTTAAATCATCCCAACTGTGATAACACTCTTTACATCTTCCGTAAACCTTTGCATTTGGACCACTTGCAGATGAGAGTAAATCTATTAGATGAGAGGAGAGTCAGCATTCAGCGGAGGTGAAATAAAATGAAGTAACAAAAACCTAGATTGTGGGCTAACACCTCCCACTCTCCCCCTCAGAATGTGGCAGCTGAACAAGGAGACATGGCAGGCCCAGCCACAGTGCCCAGTGGAGCTTCCCACCCTAGCTTTTAGGATACTGGACACTTGGGTCCAGTGTCCACCTGGGGCCTAGGGGTAAACCTAAGATCTGTGTCCACCTGTGGCCTAGGGGTCAACCTAAGACCTGTATTTCCCCTGGGACCTGATGTCCACCTGAAGACTGGAGTTCACCTGTGGCCTACTGTCCACCTGGGGCCTGAGGTCACTAGGGGCCTAGGTATCCTTCTGGGGCCTGGTGCCCACTTGTCCCTGATTTCTACCAGGATCCTGGGTATCCACCTGGAGCCATGCACCATGAGCCTGGTAACCTTCCTGGGGCCTGAGAGTCAACCCGGGGCCTAATGTACACCTGGAGTTCAGTGTTCACCTGGGGCCTGAGTTCTTGAGGAGCCTGGTCTTTACCTGGGGCCTGTATGTGTGTGTGTGTGTGTGTGTGTGTGTGTGTGTATGTGCATGTGTGTAATCTCACTTTCTATATCGTTTTGAAAAATAACTCTGGTTTTTTTTTGTTATCATTGTTCTTATGCAGTTAAGTTTCAAGTAAATGGACACATTGATTTGTTTCTGTCTTCTCATGTTTTCTTATCATCGTGCTTCATTTGCTTTATTATTTCTGTTCATCACCATTTGAAGGGTCAATCACAGGATACCAAAAATGACTTTATAAGGAACAGTGGTAAAGAAAAATTGACCAGAAAATATGAAAATCTGTAACATAAATATAATTAAAAGTATAACTTTGAAATTTTAATTTAAACAAATAGGATAGGGAAAATAGGTGGAAAATTAATTTTAATTAGTTCTTTAGTTAACTAGTACCGAAATATTGAAAGACAAATGTAAAAAACCTGAAAAAAGTATAAATAACATGGTCAATAAGCTTTATCTAAAAGTATACAAATGTACATTCAACAAAAAAATATAAATTTAGTCACGTTTTCAAATGTAGGTCATGAATTAGACAACCAAGGAGTAATCGATGCATTCTAAATAATCAACATCATATTGTATTCCTCAAAGCCAGCACCAACTGGAGGTATATTTCTAACTTTAAGTATGTTTTTTAGAAAAAACTGAAAATCTAATAAAACAACTAAATCATCCACCTGAAAACCTAGAAAAAGCATAAGTAAACATAAAGCATAATAAATTTAAGAAATATAAACTACTTAAATAACATGACAAAAATTAAGATAAGAAAATAATTTTTGATATTAGCACAACAAAAATTAAGAACATAAGGTACATAAATGAAACACAGAATTTTGAAAAAGATATTACTAGAGATGTAACAGAGATAAAAAAATTTGGTCTTAAAATAGCAGGAAAAAATACTTATCCCTGTTCTTTTCACAAATTCCTCCAAACTATCAAAGATACACAGAAGGAAACAAACAAGAGCAAATAGAAAATAGAAAAGCACAACAAACCAGACCTGTTCATTTCACACTCTCCTATTAGTTTGGTGTAAAAGTTATTCTGGTTTTTGCCATTAAAAGTAATGTCAAAAACTGCAATTACTTTTGCACCAACCTAATAATAGTTTGCTTATGATTTGCCATTTTTTGCATATGGGACTGTGGAGAGAACACACCAGCCATGACAATCCAAGTATTCAATTTCCACATGTGCATTATGAGTGGCATGGGTTTGTGGGTGGTGGATGTACAGAGTGTTGGCACAATTTGCTATGTAGGGGATGCTCTTAGATATCCAGAGTTACCAGGCAGTAGCCCATCACCTCTCTCAGTCTAGAGGTCTGAGAACAGGGTGGGTGGGAGAATATAGCGAGAACTCTGAGGAATTAGAGATATGGGGGTTACACCCTTGACCTACGTGTGGCCAGCAAATCCTATTCGATGTGCTGAGTTTTAGAGAAAGGCTCAGACAGGGGACCAGAGCATGTGCAGGAGATTCCACAAGATGCCCAGGGTTCTGCTTGGGCCAGGGCCTTGCCAGCACAGTCTTGAAAGGACAGAACTGGGGTCCTGCAGTCCATCTCTGTGGGCACCTGGAACTAGGACAGTCCCACTTACCCTAGTGTAGACAGGGGCTACAGGAAAATAAGCCTCCGTTTTCTCCTGTATATAATGTGAGGTGCTTAGAGCATGAAACCACAGGGTTCTGCATGCTCAGAAAGTGTCTGTTGACCTTGATTTTTTATGAATGATCCCATTTGTGCTGAGACACTTGGAAAAAGCTATTCACTCCGGGGGTCCCGCAGGGCAGAGAGAGGCTTGGAGGTTTGGGTAAATGATTTGGGATAGGACAGAATGTGCCCAGGCACTGGACCCTGTGTCAAAAGTCCCAGAACAAGATCAAACCTCATTTGGAAGTTGGGGGAAATTGCTGCCCTAGCTGAGGTGAGGATGCCTTGAGAGTGAACTGCACACCCCAGGAGCTGGAGGCAAAAAGGAGACAAGAGAGGCTGCTGAGGTCCTTCTTACTGCCCTTGGAGCCTGCAGATCCTGCTCCTTTGCCTCCTGGGACCGTGGAGAGCCAGCAACTTGAGGACTCCTAAATGCAGTTTCCTGTTTTGTTCTGTGATGCTCCTGCCTGAGGCTGCGGTGCTGATGCTGGCTGGGTGGGTGGAGGACAGCCTCCTGTGTTCCTGGCACCCACTGAGCTTTGCTCATGAATCTGGAGCCAAGGGAGTCATGCTGAGGTCATGCATTTCCTGTTCTTGTGAATAATCTCCACATTATGAGGTGGCCAGAAGCAGGAAAGGGCATTTGACATCCTCCCATTTATTCACTCAGCGACTCTGCCTTTAGCATTAGTCCTGGGTGTCAGGTGCCCTGGTGGGCCCAGCTTATGGTATTGAAAATGATCTCGTGGTCCCTGACCCCTAGGGGCCAACAGTCTGACGACAGGTAGACATCAAGCCCCAAGTTGATACCTAGGTGCCTGGTGAACATCAGGCCGCAGATGGACACCCTGGCCAGAAGTAGACATCAGGTCCCAATGGAAACTCGGCCGACGGTGGATACCTTGCCACAGCTGAATAGCTAGTCCCAGGTGGACATCAGCCTCCTGGTTGACATCAGTCCCCAAGAGGATATCTAGGCCCCAGGTG
This sequence comes from Hylobates moloch, assembly GCF_009828535.3. Classification (NCBI taxonomy): domain Eukaryota; kingdom Metazoa; phylum Chordata; class Mammalia; order Primates; family Hylobatidae; genus Hylobates; species Hylobates moloch. The sequence continues at coordinate 38,634 of NW_026652533.1, forward strand.
GATACCCACTGCGTACTTGTAAATTGTCAAGATTGCTTTTTTAAAGCAACACAGAGTTATCATAGAACATGATAACTTTTAGTAGATTTTGAATATTCCTAAACTCCATGAGAAATCATAATAAGTATTTTTAAAATCAGGGTGTATATGAAATGAGTATTTTTAAATTTATCTTTCATGTTTAAGGATTAGGAATGAAATGTTACAAAAGCTATCTGTGTTATTTGTAGAAAATGTAAACAGTGAAAAAATCAGAGGGTAAAAACATATTTTTTGGCTATAGGATAATCACTGCTATATCACATTCCTTCTAACCTTATTGCCATAGATTTTTTATAATTAATATTGATTTTATGCCACATAATTCATTACATATGCAATAGAGTATTACTTGATCATTAGTAAATCACAAAGAGTTTGATGGTATGTATATTTAAAAAGGCAAAAGGGAGATAAATTTACATAACTCAGGTTTTTCCACTCAGCATTTTATCAATAAACATAGGTGATTGAGTGCAGATGAATGAGAGATTTGGTTCTGCATTTACTTTGGATGGCTTCATGCCCTATGTGCCTATCACTAAATATGATTCTATTCTAAACCATTTGGATTTATTTTTAAATATGTCCTTAAAGGAACAAAAACATCTACCTTTGATGTAAAGCAAATAAACAACAAGAATCTGTTCTAATGCTAGAGCAAAAGCAAACCGAGGATGATTGTAAAATTACATATATCAATACGTCACTTTAGAGGCCACTTAATTTTTTTTCCAAGGGGATATTTGACTACATTTAACTTGCATCTTATTTAATGGTTTTATAATTTAAACCCCAAATTGTAAATCTAGAATTTAGAAAGTATATTTCCTCGCTGGATTACATTTTTGGAAATATTATTTTATATGTGCACAAATATTACAAAGTCACTATAGACATTTGAAAACTGTAATATCTTTTAAAGGCAACATTCTACATTAAACTGGTGTAACAAAATTGTTTGGTGCATTTTTTCCAGTACATTTTGTATATTTTACATATTTAACCTTTTTTATTCAGCAAATAATTTTTGAGTATCTACTAAGTACTAGGTTCTGCATTACTAAATGAATTTAAAGAGTGAAATAACAGACATGGTCTCAGACAATAAAAATTAACATTAGGTCACCTATTTATATATTTTAAAATGGTAATTATGAAAACTTTTTGAGATTTTTAACTAGATAACATTATAATAACAAACTTGATGTTGTTAATATTTGCCAGTGAGCAAAAAAGAAAATAAAAAGATGGTTTAATTTATTCAATATACACTTTAAAATTGCAGAAAACAGTCAAGTTTCTCTGCTTTGCAGTTGAATGTCTATGTGTTTTTCTCTGCCACTTGGCTTTTGTGGAGTGAAACAATTTTTCTTCCAGCCCAATAAAGGCAGAAGAGTAACAATAAATCTAATATT